>NC_039251.1:33663293-33968293 GCF_003368295.1 Carassius auratus
AAAAAACGTGCAAAATAGTTCATATTCTGATTTAATAATTATTATTTATTAATAGTATTACTATTAGTTAATATTTTGATCAATTCAATAATATAATATAATATAATATATATATATATATATATATATATATATATATATGTGTGTGTGTGTGTGTGTGTGTGTGTGTGTGTGTGTGTGTGTGTGTGTGTGTGTGCATGTGTGCATGTATAACTTTTATATTTAATTATTATTATTACTACTAATAGTATTAATAATAGTCCATTTTAAATGTAGTTTTTAATTTTAGATCATTTTGAGGGTATTTAAATCCATAATAGTAAGCCATGAACACACAAAAGTGTCATAAAAACCTAACTTTCTGAGAACTACTCATTAACATTTAGCATCTAAACCAGTATTTCCTGGTGTGCAGAGGTGAGTAGTAGCCCTAAACATGTGTATATATAATGTTCCTAGTGCTCCGTGTTGACAGGCAGGCTTTCTAATGCATGTCTTTGTTGACAGAAGAACAAACAAACAATAATGAAAAATATCCGATTACTGTCCAGTGCCCAGAGAGAAAGCTCTAATCCAGCCTGAGGACACGAGAGGACGCGGGGGATGAGTTCACGCTCCCAGAAAGGGCTGCCAGGTGTTCAGCACGGTCCCCATGTTTAGAGTCAGCTTTTACAAGCCTGGTAATCAAATGTAAAAAGCACATTAAGAAAAGGCCAGGCTGTCCGCCCCTGCTGGGACGCAGGGCTCTGTCGGTGCGCTTCAGAAAGCTCTGTGTTTGACTCCTCTGAATGGGCTTCTTCTCTGGGTCAAGGTCGAATGGTTTTAGTATTTGCAGGGGACCCGTGTGGGGGTGCTGAAGGGCGGGTGGAGTACTGATCTCTCTTAATTCAGAGGTTGCTGAATGTGACACTCTGGGTCCAAGTAAGATGAATGAAGCATGGTGTTGAGCGTGTCCTGTGAAGGGGAGGAACGGGTTACGCTCACCCCATCAGCAGCTCAGCAGGATGGGGGAGGATTTCAGACGCCACAGGGGCGGGGGTGGTTCTTTTCTTGTAGAGATTTGGGGTTTGGCAGGTAAAAAGCAATAGCTGTTAGTCAGTAGTGGAGGGCTGTGCATTTACTGGGATCCTCAGCCGGTGATATTGTGGTTTTGGGAGGCGTGTGAGCGAGGGGTTGGGGGAGGTGGTGTTGAATCTGTCGGAGGCGGCTGGCGGTGAAATGGATGTTAGACGCTGTTATCTGGAAAACGAAAATCTAAATCAATCCAGTCAATCACCTTTGTGAGGTAATGGAATAGGACACACAATTTTCAGCCCTGTTTGTGTCAATGCATTTACATGCCAAACACACCCATTCAAATAAACATATTCACACACAAGAGCCCTTTTCAAAACCCTTGTGAAAAGTGCTGTAGTGCAACTTTGGTTTGTCTAATGCATCACTAATATCACATCATGAATAAGAGTGATGTTGTTCCAAATATCTCAAACCTATGTAGGTCTGATACAGTTA
This sequence comes from Carassius auratus, assembly GCF_003368295.1. Lineage (NCBI taxonomy): Eukaryota > Metazoa > Chordata > Actinopteri > Cypriniformes > Cyprinidae > Carassius > Carassius auratus. The sequence goes on from NC_039251.1 coordinate 33,664,806, forward strand.
ATATTTTAGATATGATACTGTCAGTTAATCTGCTTTGTCTCAGTTAAATAAAATATCTCCAAACGATGCCACAGCAGATCGAACCATTGCATATCTCTGTAAAACACAGTAGTGATGAAATGAGTCAGGTGAACAGATCAGTGAAGGAAATCATTCAATGACTCACTTTTTTCCATTCATAAATAGGCCATCAGTTTTAAACAAATTGGTTGAGTGAATAATTCAATGACTCACAAATATTGTGATTTGTTTCATTCCTAACTTGATCAGTGTTTGAATGAATTGGTTGAGTAAATGATTCAGTTACTGACTCATTAAGATGAAATCAAGCACTTTCCTACTACATAGAAGACCATAAATAGCATATGAAATCCTATGTCTGAAGTATTCATAAAACAGTACCCAGATGACTTACTGCTCCTGGGGAGATTCTGAAGTGTGCATCAAGTGGATATGTCACTGTCTCATGTTGCCACAGGAGAGGATTTGTGAATGGCAGTGAAGCAATACAACTTACACTGGTAGGTCACATAACAAACAATAACGCTAATACTGCACACATTCACGCGTCATATTTTTAAAGGTTGTGCACTAATTACTTATGCAAACTAAGTTCCTATTTAGAGAGCTTGCAATTTTATTCACAGCCATAATCACTAGTTTCATTAATACATAGGTAAGCAGTTTTGAATGAATCAGTTGAGTGAATGATTCAATGACTTACACTCAAAGACAGCCGTTTATCACCACCTTCTGGTGTATTGGTGTAACCTGCAGAAAGACACCAAAAAGAAAAATCTCTAATGCACAAATTTCCAGTCTGAATGAAATGCACAAACATAAACATTGTCAGAAAGTGATGCAGGGATTCAATACTTGACACGATGTTCAACAACAAAAGGCACAGGCTGCATCCACAGAGCACTGCTCTCAGATCAGCCACTAGAGGAATGACAAAGAATGAGGAAAAAAGGGGACAAGTTAACCTTTCTGCCTCTTTTATCTCCTGTGAAGGAAAGATGAAATCTAAGACATTTTTGTCAAATGATGGTACAAACTTACTGCAGTATCTTTGAAATCATTTAATTTGCTTTGCTTGGGTAAAATACACAACATAGTCATTACAGTATGTACAAAAATTAAATCTTTTATAATTTTGATATGCTTTCATTTACATCATGCCAAATTAGAAAGGTTTGTGTGTAAATCTGATGCTGCAAATGTGTGAAAGCAATATGCTCTCTACACATAAAACAAATCCTTCTAATTCAGCTGCTATGGTTTATTATGGTGATACTATCATAGCACTTCCCTACCACCAGAGGTCGCGTTCCTCAAACTGTGCTCTCATCTGAGCAAAGTTTTCTAGCAGTTACAGGCCAAAACAAATGCTATACATCAGACTTTATGGGTTAAAGTATTTGTATAATGGTTAACCATTGCATAAATGTTTAGGGCTCAAATTACATTACTGAAATATTATATAGTAGTTTGGCAAGACATGAACCCACAAGAATTCAGAGACTGAAACCACACTTATAAAAATATCAAACATACTAAATTTGGTATTTGTGGATCATGTGAAACTGAAGACTGGAGTAATGATGCGGAAAATCCAGCGTTGCGTAACAGAAATAAATTACAGTTTAAAATATCCTACAACTGAATAGAGATATTATAATAATATTTCATAAGTTTTACAGTGTTTTTGACCTTTTAATGAAAACTTACAAAAATCTTACAGACACAAACCTTATAACGGCAGTGTGATTCTTTACACCAGTGGTTTCACTGTGTGAACTATGCAATAACTGAAATAGCATGAAACAAATATTATAGCATGCTAGGCAATCAAACTTGACACCTGCTGATCAAAAGTCACTGAGCAAAAATGACTAAGAAAAGTGAAGTTAGTTCTGAGAAATGCTTTGATACTTAGTAACCCAATGATATTCAGGTATTTTAAGTGTCCAAATATTTGTATTTGTATTGTATTTCTCTTTTTCAGTCATAAACCTTTCTCTGATTTCCTTTCACAGAAACATGCTTGCTTTGTTTACTAGATTAATTCATGTTTCGTGGACCAGTGATGACTCCAGCAGTATTAAATCCACCGATTCAGAATATATGTGCAATAAAAAGTTCACAGAGGAGCGATTTGAATAACAAGCTCAGTGTGAGCAGCAGGCGAGACCAGCTTCAGCTCTATTTTCTCCAAATTAGTCATTTAGTTCCTGTTTCTGTTAATGTTCTCATAGTTGGAGCTCAGAAGAGCCCTGGCTTGGCTAATCTCACTCTTTCAAAGACACTCTGTGAGGAAATGCATGTGGTCACAATCGTTTGCATGCTGCGATCATCAGCTCGTTCTGTTGCATGAACAGCTCTTCGGAGCACGACTGTAGACTCTGATTGGTCTGTGGAGTCACAGAGAGGAAGTGCAGCGCAACTTTCTCCAAAACCTTGGATCTGGTGGCACCAAATGATCTGACATAGGTGAGTCTTTCTTTAAGTGTAGAAATGAAGGAGTAGAGCTTGTGAGGGAGAGAGTGATGCAGTGTCCAGGCCATCCCTTTACTGGATGAAAGTTGGTGTTTCTTTACAAGCTGCTGCTTTTCTAACAGTGTTCAACCACAGAGGAACTCAACAGAGGAAATGTAGCTCACTCTCTCGGTTTTCACACAGCTTGAGAACAAAACTAAAATAACTGTTAACTTGCTGTTAGAATGCATTTCAGATCATATAAAATGCACTTTCAATATAAATTCTGAGCATCTTTGGAAGTAATATGTGTAATAACTGTTATTTTTTGAGCTCGAAAACATTTAGAACAGGATACACATGAATTTGAAATCAAATATGTAAAATGAAAGTAAAATAATGTCTCTTTAAATTAATCTAAAATGTATATCGTAGCACACGTGTCTTAACACAAAATCTTTTGGATGTTAGTCACACAAACACACACACGCATGCATGCACACACACACACACACACACACACACACACATACACACACATATATATATATATATATATAAATATATTTTATATATATATATATATATATATATATATATATATAAAGCAAGGATGCACAGAGTAAGGTTCAACGTGACAGTAAAGACTTATATATAAATCCATTTCAATGTTGTTCTTGGTATCATGTTTTCAAAAAAACATATTAATCAGGGTTGTTTTCAATTACTAAAACATGAATTAATTTATTGCACAAATGTTTTTTACACAACATTTGACTAAGTTATAAAACATTTAATATTATCAATCTACTTAAATTAGTGCAGTATATTAGTTTATGAGCATTCATGTTCACATTTTTAAAACAATCTTTTTAAAAATTTTAATATTATCAAATCTTACCTAAAATCTTTAAAAGTTTTATAATTGTCTTCACTGAGAGCCAGAATGATTTACTGAAGTTGTTCTCTCATTCTCTTATACTTCCTGTTAACCTGGTCACTGAAAACTAGGGCTGTTCGCGACTAAGGTTTTTTCTGGTTGACTTGTAGTTGTTCATTTGAAGCATTAGTTGACTAATCAATTAATTAAATCCTTGTAATGAGCCTTAAATTGCCTTCATAGCCTATAAGTGCTCAAGCACACGCACAAAGCTTGCCACGGCGCACTGCAGAAGCTAATGGTTATGAATGTGTCATTGAAAAACAGCAAAGATGCTGCATTAACATTTTGTATTGATGCATTGATAGCCCTACACTATAGTGCTTTTTGTGTTTTCAGCTTAAGAGTTGAAGTCGTCACATTTGTGATGTACCTGTATGCATGTTTCATACGTATTACATAATCTGAGAATATTTGTTTTCTATTTTAAGTTGGTTCATTTGAAAGTAGACATTTTACTCTCTATAGATATATTTTAGCGTCTTTAAGGCTTGTGAAGGTTTACAGGGTAATCTGAGTTTTGCGCTCAAGTTTACAGACCGTCACGTCCAAAAACGCATCCTGTTTGCTATCAATATTTTACAAAAGCACAATGTTTTGTTGTTATTGTGAGTGCACACAAATGAATATAGACTCTTTACGGATTTGAAAGATGTATTACTTTTATCTGAATGACCATAAATGGAGTATATTAAGAGATATATTCAGTGATATATTAAGGTATATTATATTAAGTGAGCGCACTGGTGCCTCCATCTGTCCTGTAGCGAGCTATTGTTCAGCTCCACACTCCGTACAGACACTGAATAGCGCACCTTTCTTTCTCTAGAAGATTATTTCTCTAGAAGACAATAGATTGAGCAGTCATGTGAAGTTGCTAATACTTACATATTTCAGCTGATTAACCATATTTGAGAGGTCAATGAATGATAGGTGAACGTTTGGATGTCCTGCCTGATGTACTGTTTTACCACAAAGACCAGCCGTTAATGATCTGTCCTTCACAGACTGCGTGACTTCATCTGTGATTTTTTTTTTTTCTGCGACTAAGCGGAAAAAACATTTTGGTTGACCAAGCCTTTTCTTGTCGACTAACGGTAAGTTGAGAGGGGAGCACTACTGAAAACTGCTGTCCTCATTCCCACTTTTACTCTTTGGTGACTTCAACATTCATCTAGACAAGCCTTATGCTACAGATTTCCATTCACTGCACTTCTAGCTTCATTTGATCTCAAACACCTTACCACTAGAAATCAGGCAACCACCTTGACATAATTTACACATGCAGTTTACTGCAGATAACATTTTGGTCAAACCCCTACATATCTCTGACCATTTCTTCATTACATTTACAATACATCTTTATACCTGTGTGTCTCCAACCAATCTACCGGTTACTTTTAGACGAAACCTACGCTCTCTTTCACCATCTTTCCTCTGTAGCATTTCTGTCTCCTCTCTCAGGCAGAAGTATAACAACTCACACCATCTATCACCTCACACCTTCTCCTAGCAATCTCTCCTACACTCTTACCAGCACTCACACATCATCATCATCATCACATCTCTCCTCACAGGCTCGGGTAACCCCACTGCTCAAAAAAAAACTACATTAAACACTTCACTTATAAATATCTACTACCACTTCGCTGGTTTGAATCCAGTCTCACCGGTAGATCTTTCAGGGTTGCCTGGGGAGGGGAGGTATCCAAAGCACATCAACTGGTGACTGGGGTTCCTCAGGGCTCAGTTCTAGGACCGCTCCTCTTCTCCATATACACTACATCAGTGGGACCCATCATAGCCTGACACTGAATAGCGCACCTTTCTTTCTCTAGAAGATTATTTCTCTAGAAGACATTAGATTGAGCAGCCATGTGAAGTTGCTAGTAATACTTAAATATTTCAGATGATTAACCATATTTGGGAGGTCAATGAATGATAGGCGAGCGTTTGGATGTCCTGTCTGATATACTGTATTACCACAAAGACCAGCCGTTAATGATCTGTCCTTCACAGACTGCGTGACTTCATCTGTGATTTTTGTTATTCTCCGACTAAGTGAAAAAAAATATTTTGGTTGACCAAGCCTTTTCTTGTCGACTAACGGTAAGTTGAGAGGGGAGCACTACTGAAAACTGCTGTCCTCATTCCCACTTTTACTCTTTGGTGACTTCAACGTTCATCTGGACAAGCCTTATGCTACAGATTTCCATTCACTGCACTTCTAGCTTCATTTGATCTCAAACACCTTACCACTACAAATCAGACAACCACCTTGACATAATTTACACATAGTGTTGTATTGCAGATAACATTTTGGTCAAACCCCTACATATCTCTGACCATTTCTTCATTACATTTACAATACATCTTTATACCTGTGTGCCTCCAACCCATCTACAGGTTACTTTTAGACTAAACCTACGCTCTCTTTCACCATCTTTCCTCTGTAGTATTTCTGTCTCCTCTCTCAGGCAGAAGTATAAAAACTCACACCATCTATCACCTCACACCTTCTCCTAGCAATCTCTCCTACACTCTTACCAGCACTCAAACATCATCATCATCATCACATCTCTCCTCACAGGCTCGGGTAACCCCACTGCTCAAAAAAAAAACTACATTAAACACGTCACTTATAAATATCTACTACCACTTCGCTGGTTTGAATCCAGTCTCACCGGTAGATCTTTCAGGGTTGCCTGGGGAGGGGAGGTATCCAAAGCACATCAACTGGTCACTGGGGTTCCTCAGGGCTCAGTTCTAGGACCGCTCCTCTTCTCCATATACACTACATCAGTGGGACCCATCATACAGGCACATGGCTTATCTTACTATTGCTATGCTGATGACACACAGCTCTAGCTCTCATTTCAACCAGATGATCCAACGATAGCAGAACAGATCTCAGGCTGCCTGGTGGACATCTCAGTATGGATGAATGTTTTGTTGTTATTGTGAGTGCACACAAATGAACATAGACTCTTTACAGATTTGCAAGATGTATTACTTTTATCTGAATGACCATAAATGGAGTATATTAAGAGCAAGTGAGCGCACTGGTGCCTCCATCTGTCCTGTAGTGAGCTACTGTTCAGCTCCACACTCCGTACAGACACTGAATAGCGCACCTTTCTTTCTCTAGAAGATTATTTCTCTAGAAGACATTAGATTGAGCAGCCATGTGAAGTTGCTAGTAATACTTAAATATTTCAGATGATTAACCATATTTGGGAGGTCAATGAATGATAGGCGAGCGTTTGGATGTCCTGTCTGATATACTGTATTACCACAAAGACCAGCCGTTAATGATCTGTCCTTCACAGACTGCGTGACTTCATCTGTGATTTTTGTTATTCTCCGACTAAGTGAAAAAACATTTTGGTTGACCAAGCCTTTTCTTGTCGACTAACGGTAAGTCGAGAGGGGAGCACTACTGAAAACTGCTGTCCTCATTCCCACTTTTACTCTTTGGTGACTTCAACGTTCATCTGGACAAGCCTTATGCTACAGATTTCCATTCACTGCACTTCTAGCTTCATTTGATCTCAAACACCTTACCACTACAAATCAGACAACCACCTTGACATAATTTACACATAGTGTTGAATTGCAGATAACATTTTGGTCAAACCCCTACATATCTCTGACCATTTCTTCATTACATTTACAATACATCTTTATACATGTGTGCCTCCAACCCATCTACAGGTTACTTTTAGACTAAACCTACGCTCTCTTTCACCATCTTTCCTCTGTAGCATTTCTGTCTCCTCTCTCAGGCAGAAGTATAAAAACTCACACCATCTATCACCTCACACCTTCTCCTAGCAATCTCTCCTACACTCTTACCAGCACTCACACATCATCATCATCATCACATCTCTCCTCACAGGCTCGGGTAACCCCACTGCTAAAAAAAAAACTACATTAAACACTTCACTTATAAATATCTACTACCACTTCGCTGGTTTGAATCCAGTCTCACCGGTAGATCTTTCAGGGTTGCCTGGGGAGGGGAGGTATCCAAAGCACATCAACTGGTCACTGGGGTTCCTCAGGGCTCAGTTCTAGGACCGCTCCTCTTCTCCATATACACTACATCAGTGGGACCCATCATACAGGCACATGGCTTATCTTACTATTGCTATGCTGATGACACACAGCTCTAGCTCTCATTTCAACCAGATGATCCAACGATAGCAGAACAGATCTCAGGCTGCCTGGTGGACATCTCAGTATGGATGAAAGAACATTACCTGCAGCTCAACCTGGCAGAGACTGAGCTTTTTGTCTTCCCTGCCACTTTAACTGTACAGCATAATATCACCATCCTGCTAGGTTCTTCCACAATTACCCCAACAACTTTGGTCAGAAATCTTGGTGTAATCTTTGTTGAAAAGCTGACCTTCAAAGACCACATCCAACGTCTGCTCGATCTTGCGGTTTGCATTGCACAACTTTCGAAAGATCAGGGGTCTCATTTATAAAACTCTCCGTAGATTTATTTCAGATTTTTAAACAACGCATACGCTAGAACCTGTGCAAAAATCACTTTATAAATCTCAGTCAGGGGAAGATTGTGCGAACTTGCCTCTCCACCTCATCTCCTCCCCGAAATCACCATATATGGAGCTTACAACGCCTAGTTTTACTATGCATAACTTCATCTGCATATAATTTCCATGCATATTCCCATCCACCTGACACCATCAAGGAAATATGAGATACCGAGTATAAATGGCATTTGTACCATACACAATATTTATTCCTAAAAATCATCCAGTATTCTTGTTATGTTTTAGCATAAATATATAAAAATCCAGAAAACTAAACTTTTTAAAATAGTTCTCAGATAAATATTTTAGAATAGAGTTGATCTTATTTATTTTCCACTGGCCAAAATGTATTTCAATTGTTTCATACAATTTTAATCAATTTTCATTTATGCAGTTATCCTGATAAGGTGAATGTCTTTTAGCTATTTTTATTCTATATTTATTGCAGTGTAAATATTGTCTGACTCAGCACCTCACTGACAAAATAGCCTGTTTTAAAAAGAACACATGCAAATTAACATTTTCTTCAAGTTGTATTGTTCAAATACAGTGGTATTTTTCATAATGGCACCAACACCTCTGTGCAGCTGTGGTTGTTTCACTGACCTATTAAAACCAGACGACATAGATCGTTCCACTAAATCCAGCAGTGTCTGCCACAATCTCGAAGTGCACATCATTGATAATTGTTCTCACTAAAATATTTTCTCAAAACATCTACAGTTTAGTTTAAAGATGAATTATTGTGCACCTATAGCACTCCACACTGTCATTAAAACAGCATGACACAGGAAAAGTGATCAAACGCATCCACTAAACATGCCTAAATTTGTATTTTTTTTTTACTTCTGCATAATGACTTTATGCGATTTCAGTATCTCCATTATTGAGAGTGGAATATTTAATGTAAATGTGTAATTCAAAATGAAAACATTACTTTTCTCACTCCAGGAAAAAGAGTGCATAATATGCATGGTCTAGAATGTCCGTATGTTGCGTACATAATGTACATAATACATAATTTGGGTGTAGCAACATTTATAAATGAGACCTATGCCCTTTCTAACGAAGCATGCTGCACAACGTCTTGTCCAGGCCCTTTTCATTTTTTAGGCTGGTCTACTGCAACTCTCTCTCGCTGGACTTCCATCAACCTCAACAAATGATTAAGAATTCAGCAGCACAAGTGGTCTTTAGTGTGCCCAAAAGAGCCCATGTTACACCTCTCTTTATCTCCTAGTTCAAGACATTAAAGGGGGGGTGAAATGCTCATTTTCACTCAATCTCCTGTTAATCTTGAGTACCTATATAGTGTTACTGCATCCTTCATAACTCCAAAAAGTCTTTAGTTTTATTATATTCATAAGAGAAAGATAGTCCGTACCGATTTTTCCCGGAAAAACACGACCGACTGGAGTCGTGACGTGTGGGTGGAGCTAAAGAATCACGAGCGCCAGTAGGCTTTTGCGTTGAGAGCGTTTGGAAGCTGTGATACCGTGAGGAAAAAACCAAACAAAACAAACCATGGCTAACAGTTAGATTCAGTGTATATTTATGATCCAGAATCAGATCCAGAGGCTGAAACTGAACGAGAGCAGCAGCAGCAACGACTCACTCCGAGCGGACGCACTAACAAGAAGGCAGAGATATTTGAAGCAGTTTTACTCACCGCCTGCGGTTCCAATACACGATCGTGGCCCTTTTTCGTTGGGATTGCATCATCCTTAAGAAATAAACGATACGCAAATCCGTCGTCAAACTGGGCCATGTTTGTAAAACAAGCATCTTCGAAATCCAGGGAACAAACACAAACACTTGCACAACTCCGTTGATGCTCTGTAAAAATAAACTCCATCCACTTTTTTTGGTAATCTGTGCAGGGTTGTCTTGCCCTGGCAAACAAAAATACACTTCTTTTGTGACATTTCGCGACGCTCTCGCTCTGATCACTGAATGCCTCTGCTCTTTTACTGTCTATGCTCTGCTCTCAGTGCTCTGCTATACTGGAGCGCGCGCTCTTCCGGCAGAAGTGCCCTAGGACCCATATAAGGAAATTCCGCTCCATCTAACGTCACACAGAGCCATACTCGAAAAAAACTTTCCGAAACTTGTGACAAACCGGAAGGAGTATTTTTGGAACAGAAATACTCCTTCAAACGTACAACTTAATTTTTGAAACTTTGTCCATGTTTAGCATGGGAATCCAACTCTTTAACAGTGTAAAAAACTCAGTATGCATGAAATAGCATTTCACCCCCCCCTTTAATACTTGCATATAGAACAGGCACAGGCTCAGCACCTGCCTACTTCCACTAGCTAGTACGAGTCTACATCCCCTGCAGAAGTCTGAGATCCACTAGTGAGCTACGCCTTGTGGTACCATCACAGAGAGGCTCAGAATCACTTTCCAGAACATTTTCATTCACTGTTCCTGGCTGGTGGAACGATCTTCCCACCCTTTCTGAAATGCTGATTCCATGTCAATGTTCAAGCGACTGCTGAAAGCAAATTCCTTCTCTTTCTAGCTTGTACTTGTTTGAAACAATGCCTGAAACTTGGCTTTACAAGCACTTCCTGTGACTGTTTGCCTATTTAGGAAGAAACGCTTTATGTATTCCCCAGTTGTAAGTCTCTTTGCATAAAAGCATCTGCAAAATGACTAAATGTAAAACTATAAAGAGCATCTACAGTCCCTGAAGTTACTGCAAAGTGATCATTTTGTTCTCAAAACGTGCTTTTCTATATATGTGCACCAGTTATAATAACAAGTATTGCAGGTCAGTTTGACTTCACAGAGGGTTTCCTTGACCATCTGAAGGTCACTGTATAATCTACAGAGATGAAGCAGTATGTCTATGTTTGGTCCATCCTTCTAGCTGGAGAAAGAGATATGAAACGAGTTTAATGGTGAACTGCTCTCTGTACAGCAAAGCCGTGTTTATTTCTGCTAGTTTCAGGAAGTCATTGGCTTCAGTGCGATCACTTGAGAAGCAGATAAGAACTTTAAACTATTTAGCAACTGTATTTAAGTGTGAAATAGGTCAGATTTTGGTGCATTTTACAAGCTGTTGTTTTGGCAGACTGACTTCAATTTAAGATGTTTTTAATCTAATGAAGAAGGTTTAAGTTCTGAAACTCATCGGATGTTTTTTGTTTTTGTAGCACAATGATCTCTTTTATATCAAAAGATCAGGGAATTTGGGTTTGTAAGTTCATGACCTATTTAAAGTGCACTGAGTGTGGATTGACAGGCTGTTCTGGGTGGATGATAGGGTGTTGGTAGTGAGTGTTAAATACCAGCGGTGGTTTTGGTTTGTTGTGTGGTTCTTATGTGTTTCAGTAGCAGTTCTCCTGTTAAAAGGAAATAAGTGGAACTGTGGCAGTATCTGTTTAAATCCACTTTAAATTTAAGAGACACGAGGAGCACTGCATGCAATGATTTTACTGCCTATGCAAAATATCCACAGTGATGCACATTAGATTAGATTAGATTCAACTTTATTGTCATTGCACATGTAAGGTCTAACCAGAAGTGCAATAAGCAGTAAGTACAGAATATACAAGGTCTACAAGGTATTATGGACATATTTTAAATACTATCAGCATGATATACAGATAGGTGTACTATGAACATACTATACAGATGGATTGTGTAAAAGTTTATGAATACTATAGGCAGAAACTATGAACATATAAACATCATTTACACATGAGTAATCAGGTCAGAGCTCTCACATGTTCACTTATGAATAGTCCTTATTATCAAAGTCTTTCTGCCGCTGGTGGTCTAACATCAACCTCAAGTTTTATTTTATCTTTCCTAAAAATACATTCTGAGCATGCTGCGCAATAATTGTCATTGTAGCAAATAATACATTTTTTTAATCGTCTTTATTTCTTTAACTTTACTTGTGGCACCCTACGATAGTGAACACCTGCTGTTTTGTTACTTTCATATGGTTGTATTAAACTACAGAAGGGTACGTTTGAAGAATGTATGTAAATATGTTCGTATCATGTGATATCATGTCTGTTTCTTTAGAAACAGGAACAAGCAAGATGAGGTATGTGTCTTCAGAAGATGTGCTAATGTGACTCGTCCTCCACTCCATCCTTGTTGACTGGTTGTTACTAATGTATCCTTTATCTGTGTGCTCTCAGTCTTTTAGGTTAGAAAGAAAGAAGAGGAAACATGTCTGGCCCGCCACCACCGCCCCCTCCTGGCCCTCCTCCAACCTTTTCACAGGTATAACAGCATTGTTCACATCTACATATATTGATTATTGGCTAAACTTAGTACTTAAATCTATCAAAATATTTATACCGAACCTAATAGATGTATTTTGGTAGTGATTATGTTACCAGTTCATTTGTATGAACTACAACAGTATCTTACTTGAAACAGATGATGAATCTACATTTGTTTTCAGGAAACAATCCCAGTTGTGCCTGAAAATGAAAGGACAAGGCTACTGTTAAAGATACTGTATTTTGGCACCTAAAAAGTTTACTTTTTTACTTTTACAGTTTATGCATAATTATTATGCAAGTTGAAATTCTGGTCATACTATATATGTATTTTTTTCCAAGAACATTTGAACAATTCCAAGCCATATCAATCTTAATAACTTCTATTAATTTTGTATTTAATAATTTATAAGTAATATATTATTGTTAACCAGGGCTGGAGGTGAAAAATGCCTTATGCGTAGGTATGCATAATTATTATAAATGCCTAAATCATAAAAAAAAGAGAGTGAGAGAGAGAGAAATGTTTAAGTTAAATATTATTAAAAGCCAATGAGAAATATTAAAAACTAATGCAATACAGAAACTGCAAAAATAAATCATGACCACTGCACGGCAAAATGCGAAATGCAGTTGGGACAACTATAGTATAGTATAGTATAGCATAACATAAGATATTTGTTATTTCAAACAAGAATGTGACCAGAATATCAGCATGCATGATATTTATGCACACACTGTATTTAAATCATGTGGTCAAAAATGCATGTACACCATATACATAGCGTACGCCATATTTCTAAAGGGTTTGGTATTCAAGGCACAAAACAGCTATTTTGAGTTGATGGCAGTGTGTGTTGTTGATGGAGCCTGTCTAATGTACAATGACTGTCACTAGGCAAACATAGAGAAGCCAGCCCTGAACAAATCTGAAAAGCAAGGGAGAAATGCTTTACTATCGGATATCAGCAAAGGAGCTCGGCTGAAGAAAGCTGTCACCAATGATCGGAGTGCCCCAGTGCTGGACAGTGAGTTCACCTTGTTTTCTGCAATATATTTGGTAACATATTTTATGTGTGTATATGTGTGTGTGTGTCTGCATGTATCCTTTATTTTTTAAAGAGTGTAGAGCCAAAGACATTTATGACCTGTGTTGGCAAAATGAGTCACAATAACCAACTTTTCAAAAATGAGTTGTTTTTTATTTGACTGAGCATCACTCATCTGAAGTCGATAGAGTCTGCAAAGTCCATTTGGAGAAAATCCAGTAAAGGTTTTCTGAAGGTTCCAAAGCAAAACCATTTAGCAACATTACATCTGTAACAAGGAGTCAGAGGCGTTCGGATCCATGTGCAGAATTTTATTAAGAGAATGGTCATACAGGCAGAAATCAGGAACGGTGTCAGGTGTGTTAGGGATATCCAGAATCATTAACGGTAACAAATGGATGTCGGGGCAGGCAGCAGAGAATCAGAGTCGGTAACACAATCCAAGATCAGACACGAGAAAAACAAACACAAGGGAAAATGCTCGGAAATGCTAGACAGGCTAAACAAGACTTTGCAGTGAGTGAGAGTGATGGTTTTGCTTTTATGTGTGTGTGTGTAAATGAGGTGCAGGTGTGGCAAGGTAATTGACTGATGAATGAGGTGCAGGTGTGGCAAGGTGATTGTGATGCAGTGACTCATGGGGAATGTAGTTCGGGTGTGGTGCAACAGTATGAGAGGTGCTAGTGTCCAAGTGACATCTGGTGGTTGATGGGTGAAATTGTCCTGAGTGGTGTGCCCTCTACTGAAGTTCATGGGCACTCCATCTAATGATCGTGACAACATCTTTTCCTCCAGCTCAAATAATAACTATATTAGTCTAATAATATTAATAATAATAATAATAATAATAATAATAATAATAATAATAATAATAATAATAATAATAATATAGCTTATTTATTTTATCTTTGTTATTGTGAATAAGAACATATGCCGAAAACATATGCTCCTCAGAAACATGTACAAATAAAGATAATTTTAGATGTTTAATTACTATTTGGAGCATTACGATTGCTTGACGAGAGCTTAATGAACTCATCTTTGTAAAATCCTCAAATTTTATTTAAAAATGTACTTTTTAGCGTGTAGCTTAACATTAGCTTGTGCGCATTTCAACTCTTTTTCCAGCACGGGTCACATGTGAAAGATTCATTCTCGTGATTATAATATCTAATGATAATGTATTTATTTAATGCAGAGCCCAAAGGAGGCGGAGGCGGAGGAGGAGGAGGAGGAGGAGGAGGTGGAGGAGGAGGAGGAGGAGCTCCAGGTGGACTAGGTGGGCTGTTTCAGGGAGGAATGCCAAGACTGAGATCATCAGGAGGCAATACCGGTAATCATCTAAAATTAATCATATTTAGGATTATTTAATATTGTACAAACCTTACACAGAAGTGGTGAAAATAAGACTTATTAAATACATAAATATATTTTTTATAAATATTACATACAATAAATATTACAACAACAACTACTACTACCACTACTACTAATAATAATTAAATTCATAATTTAATCATATTATTTTGACATTTTGGAAAAGAAATGTAAATCAAACAATAATACAAACTTGCATACTTACAAAATACTTATACTATTCTACACTAATTTATTTGATAATAATTAGAATTGTATTTGTAATTGAATCATATGATATTATACTATGCTATACTATGCTATGCTATGCTATAGTATACTTTGCTATGTTATGTTGTTCTATTCTATGCAATGCTGTACTATTCTATACAGTACTATTCTATGCTATATTATATTATACTGTACTATGCTATGCTATGCTATTCTATCATATATTATACTATACTACACTATACTATACTCTACTACACTTATATAATGTAATAATAATTATCATTTACAATTTTCAACCTTTTTTGCATTGTGACAAAAATTTAAATCGAAATGTTTACTATACTATACTACACTATACTATACTATACTATTCAAATTTTATATCAAAATGTTACTACACTATTATTATATACTTGTAAGGACAATTCTAATCCTATTTTTTATTTAAACAAAAAAAAGGATACTATACTATATACTACACTGTAATATATTATACTATACTACTAGGATACTATACACATATAATAACCCTAATCATAATTTATTCATTGTTTGAATTGTGACAAAAACTGAAATGTGCTATAATTAGAACTTTTCTTCATGTTCTTTGTTTTATGATGATACTAAAGCAGCAAGACCACCGATGCCTCCTACAGCGGGGAGATTCCCAGCACCCAGCAGCCCAGCCGGAAACAGACCCCCGCTCCCAACCGCTGGACGACCCTCTCCTGGGAGGGCCGGACCCCTACCCCCCTCGGTTCGCTCGCCCAGCTCTCCCAGCGGCCCACCGCCTCTACCAGGAGGGCGACCATCAAGTTCCTCCCCTTCTGTTCCAGCCCCCAGCCAGCCGGGCAGACGTCCAAGCCTTCCTCCACCGAGGGATCCCCAGCCTTCCTTCCCTCCACCCCCAATGCCCACAAGCGCCCGGCCGCCACCAGCCACGATCCCAAGCAGGCCCTCGGATGACTTCCCTCCCCCTCCACCACCCACCGGAGGAAGCAGAGCATCATTTTCTAGAGATGGGCCACTACCACCACCGCCGCCATCAACTGAGAGTAAACCCCTGAGTTCTCAGAGGCCTATGGGTAATCCGCCTCCATCCTTACCTCCAGGAAGAGGAGGGGTCCCACCCATCCCACCATCCCCACGGGACGAGCCCAGCACAAGAGGCTCTCCTAGAAACAGTCTTCCTCCTCCACCACCCCCTGGACGCTCCAGCCCTCTGCCACCTCCACCCAACGAGAGGCCGCCTCCACCGGGACGAGGCCCATCCACACGCTCAGGTATGAGCAGGGTCACTCCTGTTTTGCTGTGTATTTTTTACTGTAACATTATTAAGTATTTTTTTATTTTATTTTTTTATAGAGCAGCTTTACAGAAAATGCTGTGAATGCTTACTATATATATATATATATATATATATATATATATATATATATATATATATATATATATATATATATATAAACAATCAAGCAGTTGATACTTGCTATGTAGTATACTATGCATACTTTATATCCAATATATATAAAGAGCAGTGTGATAATAAAGTTTACATTTGCAACATTATTTGAAATTCAACTAGTGTGACTAACTAATATGATGTTAAACTTTGAATATTTGGTGCTAATAGCGTATTTATAAAACATGCATTGCAATTCAAAAGTTTGAGGTGGTTAAGATATATATTCATAAGTTTCTCATGCTCATCAAGGTTGCTTCATATTTTTTTCGGAAACCATTAAACTTTTTTTTCGTGATTCAGAATGGAAATTTCAAAAGAACAGCATTTATTTTAAACAGAAATCTTAAAAGTTATGCATGTGTTGTCTTTACTGAGAGGAATCGTTCTATATTGTGGACTCATCATTTTGTGGCTGCTGCTCTCCTTCAGGTCCTCTACCACCTCCACCCGCTGGAGGAGGAGGAGGCAGAGGAGTGTCTCCCCCCTTACCTCCTCCTAATCGTCCCGGTGGATCCGGCAGACCCCCTCTACCCCCAGACCCTCCCAGGGTGCCCAGCTTCCCTCCTCCACCCCCCGACACCATCAATGGCTACCAGAGTCCTCCAGCACCTGCCACAGGTATGCTATTCGGGGATAAGAGAAAGTATTAAAGAAAAAATTAAAACATACTATTTGGCAGTTTAACAAATTTTAGCTCAAAGGAATAATTCACCCAACGTTTACCCACCCTCAAGTGTTTTCCAAACTTGTATGACTTTCTTCTGTGAAATTTTTATAAAAAAAGGTGATTCTTTGAAAAATGTTGGTTGGTAATCAAACAGTTCTGGTTCCCATTGAAATTAATTGTATGGACAGACAGACAAACTGAAACAGTTTGACCATCAGAACATCTTCTTCTGTACTGCGCAGAAGAAAGAAAGAAAGTAAGAGTTGCTATGATGAGAGGTTGAGTAAATGATGAACGAATATAAGACACAGCATGATGTCGATAGAAATATTGACTTAATGAAACTGCTATTGAAAAACTGAGTGCTTATGTAATTGTTATTGATTCACTACTTGGCTGCACATATTCTCTTGTATTTTTTCCTTTAGATGAGTGGGGGATGAGGTTTTCCTTCCATCCTCCATCTGAATTTCCTCCACCGGAGCCGTTCGTGTCCTTCCCCAAGACGTACCCCAGCAAATCTGGAGGCAAAGGTGAGCACCGCTGCATGTTGAGCAGAATTGTAATAAGAATTGTTTAAAAGTTATTCTTCAGCGTGTGTTGTGCTGTCTTTTCCTTCTGCTTTTACATAAGACATTGTATTTTAATGCTATATTTAAGTGTTTTAATGTTGTAATAATCCATTTGATCATTTGATATCTATTTGTATTTGTTTTTTAGGAACGAGAGACAGAGGAGCGCCACCCTTGCCTCCACTTCCCAGATAAAATGCTTAGACATTATTTCGTGTGAGCTGGATTTTCATCTGCTGAATGAGACTCGGGAACTCATTTGTGAAAATATGAATGTTTCTAGCTTTTCAGTTACATTTTTTAAATCACTTTCTCATGCATGTTAATTCCTTTGGGGGTCATTTTATATCATGGTACATATGTATTTCCAGATACGGCGATTAAAGTGCATTCTGTCATCATCTGAGAAAGTTTGTTTTAATCATTATAGCATCGTGTTATTCTGCACATTTCACTAATTACAAAAATATCCCATCCCGTAAATTATATTTCGATTTATTAATGTCACAGACACATGTAGGTATATAAATGTTAATTCATGCAATTAGCAGAGACTTTTATTCAAAGCTACATACATTCACTTGCATTCAAGCCATACATCATGTGTGTTCCCTGGAAATCAATCCCATGACCATGACCTTTTGCTGCTGCTAACACAGTGCTGTACCACTGAGCCACAGGAACTTCAACAGAAATGTACAAATTAAATAAACATTTCGATATAGAGCAACAAAGAGTTTTTTTTTCAAATACCTGAAGCTCTACTTTTTCACAAACATCACAAATATAAAAGAAGGGTGTAATTGTTTACCATTTGCATGTGTGAATATGATATTTACCCAGCAAGAAAACAAAACTGAAAACATCTGAAAAATGAGAACTGAATCCACACATCAAAAACAGGATATCTTGTAAAACACTGATAACCAGCTGCGGATATCAAACCAGAATTTAGAAATAACCTCACAGTAAAAAAAAAAAAAAAAAAAAAGGCAATGAACCGTTTCAGGAAAAGAAGAACAAAAGTCACACAGCTACACCTCAAAGTGAAATCTCGCCTGTATAAAATCGCTAACAGGGTAAATCTTAAACATAAATATGTAATGTGTCTCCTTAACTTTTGGCTTTCACAACTGGATATGTGAGATAAAAGACAAAACTTCATGCCTTACTGAGGCTTCAACACCTAATGCACCATGATAATACATTTACTATGGAAGAGATCTACATCACATAGTTTTGGATTATTATTAACAAACCAGTGGGTATTGGATACTTTATAATAGCCTTCAATTGTAATTCTAACTCCGTATTTATTACTAAAATCATTATGAGATAAGAAATACACATTTGCATCTTATAAATCATGAATAAAGTAATGCCTTGGCTTTACTGTATTGTTTTTAAATGATACCTGTTGATAACTACAGCCCTATTGTTAAAAAAAGTGGAGTTGTGAGGGGAAAGGTTATGGGCAAATATCATTTCCCAAGAAAGCAGTTATTTGTAAAAATTAAAAACCTTTAAAGGTATTTTCAAATAGATCAAGAAGACATAGCACAAATTCAAGGCCACCAATGTTTTTGAAAATATGATTAGGAATATGGCACCATAACCCATTTTATTCTGAATGTACCAAGAATTGATTTAAAGTCAATGGCTTTCAAACAGTTCAACCAATAATCCTAAAACATAAATAAATAAATAAATAAATAAATAAATAAATAAATAAATAGCAGTGAATCCTTAATTTAGAGAAATGCTTCCCTCTATCGGTCATCACGAGAACCTGGTCGTATTTTGTATTCTGTCAAATGAATTGTTTAGTTTTTGATAATGACTTTATAATTTTAATATTATTCCCCATATAATCGAGAGATTTCATAACAGTCTTTAATAAAAGAGTTGTAGCTGTTAAGTCTGTTTGGGGTTTATGCAAAGAAGCAGGTGCAAGGTCCCTGCGCATGCGCAGAGTCTTGGCTGTTGTGTGCGTGTGCGTGTGTGCGCGCTCGTGCGCGTGTTATACACATAGACAGTAAAAGAAGGTTATACAGCGATAACAGACACATGTTTCCAGCAGAGTCGAGGCGGAAGAGCTGTCATGGAGCTGAGTTCATTGCTCAAAGTCATCTGAATGAGACAGAATGAGTGAAAGTGTGTTTGTGTGTTTCTCACACACTAGATCGGATTTACAGGAATCAGCTGAGCCGGTGAGTCTGTCAACTATTCACTAATGTACATCTAAACTAGACTGATCTGATCATTTGACCATGCGCAATCA
This sequence comes from Carassius auratus, assembly GCF_003368295.1. Taxonomy (NCBI): domain Eukaryota; kingdom Metazoa; phylum Chordata; class Actinopteri; order Cypriniformes; family Cyprinidae; genus Carassius; species Carassius auratus. Next base: position 33,684,658 of record NC_039251.1, read on the forward strand.
TAGCTGACTAGTAAATTAGTCTAGACTAGCAGACTAGAAGAAAGTGCCACAACTGGATATTTACTCCGACAGCAGGACCATGATATTATTAATGATATGATTGGGAGAGTAATGTAAATAGTTACGTAAATATGTGTAATCATTCAGTATTATGGTACTATCATCAGATGCCTTCTCTGTGTCATGATACAGCGCTGTCTGAGTGCAGGGTCCGACTCAAGATATATTCCCATTATATATACACCATGAGACCCTTTTAAACCTTAAAGTCTGGGATACTGAATGCAGTAGTCAGAATATATGTGTACACACACACACACACACACACACACACATATATTAGTGATGTCAAATGATTAATCAGATCCAAAATAAGTTTTTGTATACATAATATATGTTTGTATACTGTTTATATTTATTATGTATATATAAATACACACTCATACAGTATACATTTTATAAATAATATTTACATGTATTTAAATTTAGATATTTATGTTTTCATTTATATTATTTATAAATATATTTCATATAAAAAACATTTTCTTCAGTATATACTGTATGTGTGTGTATTTTTATGTATATAATACATATACACAGTACACACACATATTATATAAACAAAAACTTATTTTTGATGAGATTAATCATTTGACTGTTCTAATATATATATATATATATATATATATATATATATATATTTTATTTTATATATATATATATATATATATATATATATATATATATTACACAGTCAAACCAAAATTTATTCAGACACCTTCAAGATTCACATTATCACTGGTAGTCCACTGTATGAAGATTTTTTGGGTATTATATCACTGTTCACTTTATTTTGCCATCCTCATGTACATAAATGAACTAGTAAAAAAAAAAAAAAAAAAATCTAATATTATATCTGGTGTCTATAATCTTTGGTTTGACTATATATTTAAATGGAAGGTAATTGAACCTTTATACAAAAGACAATATAAAACTATGAAATGATGAAAAAGAAAATCTAAAAGAGTTTGCATATGTGTTATGGCTCATATAGTACGATATAGTGACAATACGGAGCTAATGATGAGGATTAGAAATTCATGCATCAGATATGATATAATAGGCTTCATAAGGTTCGACTAGACAGTGCCACATATATTCAAATAGTCACATTGAAATATTCCCTTGATATGTATGACTGTTATATTTTGTGCAACACAAGACTGTCATTTGAATAAACGAATGAGTTATTTTCCTTTGCTTTCAGAGTGTTTTGGTAGTTGTCTGCTGGGTTATGAGCGGCCAGCGGTCAGCCTGAAGATGGGTCATCTCTCACTTAATATCTCCATCTTCAGCAGCAGGAATGGATCTGACCCCCCCTCCGTCCCCCCCTGTATGTCCATCGACAAGCTCCTTCCAGCCCTGCTCGAGTGTTTCGGGATCATTCTCTGCGGATACATCGCAGGCCGTACAAACATCATCCCAGCTACACAAGCTAAAGGACTGGGCAGCTTCGTGTCCAAGTTCGCACTTCCCGCTCTGCTCTTCAAAAACATGGTGCTGCTGGACTTTGGCGATGTAATCTGGCCGTTTTTCTTTAGTATTTTGGTGGCTAAAGTGTCTGTGTTCTTCTTTGTGTGTGTCCTCACACTGTTGGTGGCGGACAGAGAGAGCCGTTTCTCCAAAGCTGGCCTCTTCTCCATATTTGCCACACAGAGTAATGACTTTGCTCTGGGGTTCCCTATAGGTAAATAAAAAAAAGGAGTAGCCATAAGCACAAAAGAAAATACTACAGCATTTGTCATAGAGCTGTTATCATAAGAAAACTCCATATTATGGGAAGCAGAACAAATCCAAACATAGATCTACACTCACAAATCTTGAAAAACTTGAATCAGTGATATTTCCGACTGTTCTTTCTTTCTTTCATTTGCCCAAAGTTATCTTCAAGCATTATGAGTTTGTAGGTTATTTTTCACAGTTGCATGTGAACGCATTTCCAGGGTTTGGCACATATTACTCGCTTGATTCACATAATACCTCACCTTCCCTAAACTTTAATGTTAAGAAGTAAAACAACATTGCGATATCAACACTGATTTGCTAAACTTAAACAAAATCATAATAACGATTAATCACATCTAAAATAAACGTTTTTTTTTTTTATATAATATATATATGTGTGTGCGTGTGTGCGTGTGTACTGTGTATATTTATTATGTATATATAAACACACACACACACATAGAATATATATTTTTAAATATTTACATGTATATTTTTATATTCTTATAATTTATGTTATATATAAATACAGTAAATGTATATATAACAACATAATATATTTTTCAGAAAAATGCATGCGTGTGTATTCATGTTTACAAACAAATATACACAGTACGCACATATGTTATATACTCAAAAACTTGTATTTTGCATTTGATTCATTGTTGACCGCACTAGATTCAGCCATGGTCCATGAATACAAAGAATAAGCCTTAAGGCTGCTTCAGACCAAAAAATGTTGTTTTTAACAATAAACGGCAAAATAAAAGAAATAAAAAAGATTTGTAACTGCACTCTGCTCATAGAATTAGAAGGATTAATACAGTGTTATAGATATATTTATCGTACTTGCTGTGCATGGGCCTTTAACCTGTAAACACATATAGTGTTGGATGATAGTGGTGTTCCATTGACCTTTAACCCAGAAATTGTGCAAACAAAAAGCCAAATGGAACTGAAACATGAATCTGTGTGTGCTTTGCTTCTCGTTTCCACCACATTATGCTGTTCCAAACCCATATTATCTTTCTATTTATCTTTTTGGTGTAATAAAAGTGGAGCATTTGCTCATATTCAGCCATGGCTCTTAAAACCAATGCTGTTTGGTGCTTTCATAAATCTATGGTTTATAAAAAAGAACACAATTGACATTGAGAGAAGCATTTCCTTTTATGAGGAAAGAAAGAGAGAAAGTCTTGGAACCAGATTAGTGTGATTAAATAACGGCAAAATGTTGAGTGTTGCTTTTATCTGACACTAATCGTCTGTGTCTCCTCCGCAGTTGAAGCTCTGTACCGAAACACTCATCCTGAGTATCTGCAGTACATCTACCTGGTGGCCCCCGTCTCCCTCATGGTCCTGAACCCGCTAGGCTTTGCTCTCTGTGAGGTGCAGAGGCGGAGGACAGGGGAACCTCAGCCGCAGAGGAAGCTGGAGGTGCTGGGTTCGGTGCTCCTTCAGGTGGTCAAGAACCCTATCGTCTTCATGGTGGTGATCGGGCTCGTTTCTCACTTCCTGCTGGGCCAGAAGATCCCGGCCTTCATGCAGGAGTTTGTAGATGGTCTGGCGAACTCATTCGGAGGAGCAGCGCTGTTTTATTTGGGTCTGACCATGGTGGGGCAGCTGAAAAAGCTCACCCGCTCCACTGTGGTGGCACTTATTCTCCTCATCACGGCAAAACTGTAAGTCTACCACGCAAAAAGTAGTAAGAGTTGAAATATTCTGTGGAACACCGAATCAGAAGTTTAGCAGAATGTCCACGCTGCTCTTTTCCATTCAAACTGTTAAAGGGACAGTTCAGCCAACAGTTAAAATCGCTTTCTTGCCCTCACACTGTTCCAGAGCTTTATGAATTTCTTTCTTCTGTCGTACACAAAAGAAGAGGTTTTAAAGAATGCTGGTAACCAAACATTTGCTGGTATTTTTTATACAGTACGAAGAAAATTCATTTAAGTTTGGAATAACTTGAGGGTGAGTATATGATGACAAAGTATAAAAAAAAAGAACTATCCCTTTAAGATTTTAAATAGTCCGAAAGAGCACCATAAAAATAATCCATTTGGCTTGTGTGCGAAAAAATCATAATCGTGATTATTTTGGTCAATATTGTTATCACAATGTTTAGTGTTGCACGAATATGACAAAAAAATTATAAGTGCATATATGTTGATTATTCCCTTGAAATTGTACTTGCGATTATTAATAACTATTATCACAATTTACACTGAATTTACACTGCTTTTGAATAGTATAAAGCCTCAAATATCAAATACTGTATATATGGGACTGATTTCTTCTTTAAATTATAAAAAAAGTAAAAATATGAATGGTATTATATCGAATAACATAAGTGGACTTTGAACGATTACGTAATTGTGGCATCCATAATTGTAATCGCGATTAGAAATTAGATTAATTGTGCAGCCCCAAAGTTATTTAACACAGTTATGAGTGGACCGCATGACCAAAACATCATATGAGTGATTTATTTAAAGATAGCAATATACATCAAATATATATTTTCTGTAAATAAGGTTACTATGACATCTACATTTTATATACCAGTGAAATTTCAATAATCAACACCACAGCAGAATAAGATAACTCATAAAAAATCCTCAAAACAATTCATATTTTCACACAGTTAATAATACAATTTAAAAACAGCCTGCTACAGAAATAAAATAATCGAATGTAAATAAAACAGCATAGTCTTCATTTTAAGAATTAAACTTGCTTTGTTTCTTATTAAAGCTACAAAAGTCTTTCAGCCAAAAGCAGTAAGTCTTTGTATTTTGTAGTTTGATTAGTATTAAGCACTTAGTCTTCAGCAGGAATATTAGGCTGCTGTCACTTTAAGAGCTGCACGGATCCAGTTGACATGAATGTTCACAGTACAAACATGAATAAATCTAATAAACGTTAGTAAAAACCAAGCAGGTCCTATTTTGCGAGTCACATAATTTTACTGATTTGCACTTGAAATCGGGCTTTTATGGAGGTGCACATGTGCACTGTTGGAAAGGGGCAAAATAATGTTTTATCATGATTATTGTATTTTCATAATCGTTGAAGGCCGATATCAAAATCAAAACTGTATTTCGATTAATTGCACCGCTCTAATTCCAAGTCTTCTGAAATCATAATATAGCTTTGCTTTGTTTTGATTGAACCTTTAGAGGAACATCAGTAGTGTATCAGAATTACATTTATCTTCACCCACATTATTAGGAGTGATCTTTGCATGTTTTACTGAGGCGAGGAAACTAGTTTAATGCTCTTGCCTTCAGGTTTTTAGATTGCAGGTAGTAGCTTCCAGTGAAACTGAGTTTCACTGTACAGTGTTGGTCCAATGGGAATGTTTCGCAGAGTTAATCCATCTAGATTTAATGCACAATCTTCGTTAGAGGACAGTCACTCTGCTTTTGTGTGCAATCTTGTGGTTTGATTGCATAATGCAGAACTCCTCTGTTGATCTGTGGCCTCTTTAGGCTGGTGATGCCTCTGATCTGTAGAGGGATGGTTGAGGTCTTGGACCGTGGAAGCAGGAGCTTGTTGAACCACACCAGTCTGTCAAACTACGCTTTCCTGTATGGAGTCTTCCCCACGGCCCCGAGTGTGGCCATATATGCATCACATTACAACATGGAGCTCGAAGTGGTATGTGCATCGTGTAGATGTGTTTTGAACCTTTATTTATTTATTTATTTGTGACCCTGGAGCACAAAACCAGTCTTAAGTCACTGGGGTATATTTGTAGCAATAGCCAAAAATACATTGTTTGGGTCAAAATTATTGATATTTTTCTTTTATGCCAAAAATCATGATATTAAGTAAAGATCATGTTCCATGAAGATATTTTGTACATTTCCTACCATAAATATATCAAAACCTAATTTTTGATTAGGAATATGCATTGCAACTTTAAAGGTGATTTTCTAAATATTTAGTTTTTTTTCCACCCTTAGATTCCAGATTTTCAAATAGTTGGTTCTCGGCCAAATATTGTCCTAACAAACCATGCATCAGTGGAAAAAATTATTTATGATTTTTTTTTAGATGATGTATAAATCTTTCAGTCAATTTTAGAAAATTGACCATTATGACTGGTTTTGTGGTCCAGGGTCATATTTATTTAAGAAAACAAGTCAATAAATTGATAAAAAAGTGACAGCATATCAGAATGATTTCTGAAGGATCATGTGACACTAAAAACTGCCGTAATAACGCTGAAAATTCAGCTTTGCATACCAGGAATAAATTACACCTCGAAAAAAATCAATTGTAATATTATTTTACAAATATTACTGTATTCCTGGTAAACGTTAAAAAGGTTTATAAATCTCAAACCTTACCTGACATTACTCCCATGGCACACTTAATTACATTGTAACCTATTTTGATTGACTCGTGTAGATTATGGAAGTAGCGCCCCAGTATCTCCTCTTATTTGTCCCGTCCAGGTGACCTCAGGGATGGTGATCGGCACGTTTCTGTCTGCTCCCATCATGTTTGTGTCGGCCTGGCTGTTGACCATCCCGTGGATGGACTCGGATCCACTAGCGTCAGCGCTGCAGCACGTCAGCTTCAACATCAGCATCATCAGCCTCTTTGCATTGGTGAGTGTTGAGGCTTTTCATCTCTCTTCCCTTCACTCTTCCAGTTTTGTCTTCCTCTTAAAGACATGAATAGTTACAGTGTGTTGATTTAGTTGTGGTCGCTCATGCTGGTGGTCATGCAGGTGATTATTATGGGATGAAGGTAAATCCATGTTATTACCAGTATTGCCGGAGATGTCATGGAAACTAGGAACTATGCTGTTTGAAATCTGAAATGATGTTTTTTGTTTAATTTTTGGGGTAGTTGAGAAAATATTTAATGATGCTCTGTCCGGATTTTTGTTTGGGTCTATAAATGTATTCAAAATACATTATTAATTTATTAAAACATTAAATGGATTAAAACACTATTTATATATTCAAAAATAAACAGAAATTAATGTCCAATTGTTGGAGAGGGGTACAACTGTCCTGGTACCATAATGAGTATCAAAAAGAAAAGTTCTTAAAAATAAAATATTTTTTCTTTATCTTAGTACCGTTTTAAGTTAGTTCAAGCTGTAAAATGTCATGTGACATTGAGTAATTTATTTTGGTATTTTTCTGGAACAGTTGGAACAGTTCTTCCCTGTTCATGGTCTTAAATGCCCTCATTTGTCATTTCAGATAAGATAAAGCCATATCAAGGTTATTTATGTAAAAACTGATAAGAGTTCATTCAGCCATATGACAAAACGCTGATAAAAGCAGCTTGTTATTTGGTTTTGATATCGAACATGCACACGTTGAATAAAGGCCGGTAAAAGTGTTTACATGCAAAGTGAAATTGGGTTAAAGGGCAATAATTAATGTGCACAGATCAGAAAAGAACTGCTGGTGATGCATGATCATACATGTTATCAGGCTATTAAGCATAATCATTATAAGATGCATGTAAACATTTTTATTTACAGTTGTTATGATCATTGAAATTCAACCACTTCGCAGAATGACTTGTGTAGATGTTAGCTGCAATGTTTCAATCTCAGATTGTGTCATGCTGTTGTTAGATGCATCTGTTGACACTTCCTTCCTCTTTGTGTTCAGCTTGAGGAAAAAACAAGAAACTGAAGTTTGGTTTAAGCTTATACAGTATATAACAATATTCAAGCATATACATGCACACACACTTTGATAGGTTACTGTAGGTGTATGTTCACACTGCACTAGAGGGGATGCTAAAAGTATTCAAACTCTGGCCTGCACTTCTCTGAAATGCTCTGTTCATGTTTGTTCCTCCTGTCCCTGCAGGTGTGGAGTGTTGCAGTCATGCTACTGAGCAGAAAATTTCACAGAATTCCTCACATTTTCACCATTAATCTCTTTGTGGCGCAGGTGAGCTTGAAATTAGGATTTATTTGGATTATTTGTGCATGTATGAAATAGTACAGCCACAGTGTGTGCACGTGTGTGTATGTTCTACAGTGAACAGGGGATGCAAAATACAACGTAAAAGTTGTTAATGTAAACAATATCATGACTAACATAAAGAGTATGAACATTATTAATAGCAGTAGCAATACAAATTCAAGTTATCTAAACAACTGCATTCAAGTGTATCATTAATATACTAAAGACAGTTACAAGTTAGCTTACATATAAAAATAATACTATGAAATATATGAAACTACTGTATGTGCTATTATAGGAGCTTCGACATTTGGCCTAACTAGATCTGCTTGCAATGTACCTGAACGTATACATATTATTTTAATTATTATTTGAACAAGTACAGTTCTCATATGACATGTAAAATATTTAAGATTGAACAGCTTTGAAGGTAAACCGATAAATACAGAGTTCTGGCATGAAACTCTAGATGGCGCTGTCTGATAGGTCTAACTCTATCTGACCTGATGACATCATTATCACATGGCACAGCTGATTGGTTCTCTCCTGTATCGGTAGCCAATGAGCTCTCTGCCTTACATTCAAATATATGACTAGTGCTTGCAGCAGCAGTGCAGCTTGCTTCAGAAACCCTCCTCCTTCCCCAGCTCCACCTGTATAGATCTGCTCCAAGGTGATTCATGTCTGCTATCTATGGGTCGTATTTGGGCTTTTGTACAACTGTACTTTTCCATTTATATCACAAATATGTTTCTGAACGTTTCAATTAACACGAACGTGCAGTCAAAATGCAACCTGGTGATTTTTTCACTGCACATTCTGCACAAACTAATACTGCTGTGTGTTTGTAGCTATTAGCCTGTGTTGGGATGATAGCGTGGAAATTCATGGCGGAGCAGGACAACTTCCTGGGTCAGGTGTTGACCTTTACTCTACTGTACGGCTCTCTCTACAGCACCTATATTTGGCCTGGTGAGTCATTCGAGTTTGTCTGTTTCAAAACATCTGATTCAACACCATTAAACATGACCCGGTCCACACAACAGCATTAAAAACTGTAGGAGAAAATAAATATATAAATAATCTATCTATCAAAAAAAATGTGGAAATGAAAAATGGAGAGTGGACTTGTCTAGTTTAATCAGGTGTGGGTTCTGTGATGCAACTATGGTATATCTGCTGCCAAGAGATAAACTGTAATGTAAGCAACTAAACATTTCTTATGTAAGTACGTGGATTAATCCAAAGTTATGTCATGAAACTCTAGATCCCCAGGCCAAGCCAAACTCAATCGGATTTAATTACATAGTTATTCACACGGCACAGCGGACTGTTTTCTTTTGCATTACCAGTCAATGAGCTCGCTGCTTAGCATTCAAATACTTAGCTTGTGCTAGCTGTAGCTGTAGCAGCGGAAACCGTCCACCTTCCCCAGCTCCACCTTATTGATCATTGGGTAATGTTATGCATGTTATATATGGGGGTTATTTCATAAATGTTATATGTGCAGCGGCAGTATTTCATAAATGCTCCCAGCAGCATATCTGTGGATGTGTTGGCAGAAGCCAGCATTAATACTGGTTTTGCCACAGCAGATCTATTCCACCAAGACCAAACACTATATAATTGTTGTGTATATTACTCTCCGAGAATTGTTATGATAGAACTATGGAAGAAAATCAATTGAGAGTTTCTTTTTGTCAAAGTAACAGGCTTTTAGAGGTTGTGTTTGAATAATGTTATTTAGGGATGCACGATTTTGGATTTTGCCGATATCCAATATGCCGATATTTTTCAACTCATTTTGGCTGATACCGATATCGATATATCTCCTTTTGTTTGGAAACAAAACCAAATCTCTCCTGTGTAGAAATTATATGCAAAATATATTTTATTTTGGTTAGTTTTTAAAAAGAACTTATTTGCTAGAATTAAACAACAATGAAGTTTTTTTGACAGTACGTTGAAACTTTGAAAATAACTATAGCCTAAATAAACTATTTATCAATCGCTGCATTTTTTCCCCCTCAGAAAGATGCAGTGTTAACTCAAACATTCTATTTCTAAGATTGAACATTTGTAGATGGTCTAATGCAAAAAAAAAAAAAAGTGTTTAGAGCTTATGATTTGTTTTAAAAAATAATAAATATCACACATTAATGAAAAAAATCAGTATATATAAAGTTAATGTGAAAATTAAAGTGTGATGTTTGATTTTTTTTCATGTAAGCTATTGCTTCTGACCTTTAAATCAAAGCATGCTCATTAATATGACATCAATAATAGCTTTATTTAATCATAAACAGTCTAAATTTTCTTTGGGTAGGCTATTTTACATTTAATTTGATTATAAATAGCTTAATTTTCCATATCGGGCCAATGCCGATATTGACTACTTAGGCCATTATCGGCCGATTCCGATATCAGTCTGATAATACCATGCATCCCTAATGTTCTTCATTGTGTTGTGAAGGTCTGATCGCTCTGTCTCTGCTCTTCGTGAGGAGACGTGAGGAGGTGAACTTCAGGCCAGGGCTCACTGTGATCACTGGCTGGGGGTGAGTGGCACATACAGGACAGTTACATAATGACCAACTGCGTTACTGTATGTGATGAACATGGCAGAATCGATCGATGCTCAATAATATGCTGCATGCATACTGCAGTATAAACTGACTATTAGGTCTGAGATTGTTTCTCAATATATTACAAATAAAATTTAGTTTTACCATTATGTCAAACTAAGTTATTGTTGTGATTTAATAAAAAAAAAACTCTAAAAAAAAAAATTCTAATCAGTGATTCAATTACACCGGTTTTTACCATTGTTCTTCTTTCACAGTATCTTTGTAATATTGCGATTCGCCTTGGATCCAAATAATTTGGTTCTTCTAACCTTTAATTGAAGAAATTCTGAAGGCTGCTGAAACAGAGCTGGCAGTCACTATTGTGCTCTATTAGACAACTGAAATAAGTCTTTCTGAGCCAAAAACCCTGATATCTGCCGTTGTTTGTCTCTGTGTCGTGCAGTGTCCCAGTTCTGGCTGTGAGTGTCCTCCTCCTAACAGGGGAAAGATTACCAAACACTATCGACTCTGCATTCTTTTATGGAAAGACACAGGTACAAAACTGATGAAAGAAAGCCTTTCACGCTGTGCACATGCCCTGTTTAAGACTGTGTGCGCAGTTACTTTGCATCTGATCTGTTTGTTCAGATAATGTCATCAGAGTTGGTTGATTATTAATGGTGTAAAGATAAGAGTCAGACTTAAACACAGTCTAATGTTTACTGGATTTCAAGCCACACATGAATATTGCGAAAATGCAACAAAAGCTGTGCTATCAGTGCGAACCAGGCCCAAATATGACAACAACACTAGAACAATGTGTAGTTGTATGTAATTCAGCCCATCAGATTTCATTGTTTTCTACTGTAAGATGTTTACTTGTTTTAATCTAGTGTTCCCCTAAAGTAGATCAAGTTGGTATGTTACTTATAAAGGACATTCATATAATGAGTGTATTTGCACTGAAATGTTGTTTGTGTGTTGTAGGTGACGTGCACGTCTGTGGTGTTATTCGGGAGCATTGTGTTGTGTGGCGTCTCGCTCACACTACTCAGCAGACGAACTCAAGACTATCACAGCCTTGAACGTGGATCGCTGTCGGACAGCGAGGAGGACACACACACAGATATAGGCAGCATCAACACAGGTGCGACACTCACTACTCCTGTTTTGTGAAACTATGGGTCCAGAATCAAGGGAATATCAGAATATATCTGAAGATCGATCACATAGATTATTAGATACACTTACAGTGTTCTGTCACTTCACAGTGTTCATGCACATCCTTAGTAATAGTAATATGTATTATGGCTCTGCGGTCACTGAATGTGACCCTGGAACACAAAACCAGTCTTTAGTGTCATTTTTCAAAAACTGAGATCTATAAATCATCTGAAAGCTGAATAAATAATCTAAATTAGGATAGGACAGTATTTGGCCGAGATACAACTATTTGAAAATCTGGTATCTGAGGGTGCAAAGAAATCAAAATACTTTAAAAAAAAATCACCTTTAACCCTTATGCGTTGTTGGGGACGTTTTCGTCCACTAGGGGGTAAAGTTGAGTCTTATTTTGGCCACAACTTTCTCTGTGTTTGAGCTAATGGAATGATTTTTGGTGACAAATCTTATTTTGACCTTATAGCTTCATATACAAGTCAGAAACTAAGCTTTTTTGCACAGGCCTATCTAAAGGGTTAATGGTCCCACCTAGTGATCAACTGTAAAAAATAACAAATGTTACCTCTTTCCAACAGTGAAAACCACCAACAATCAAGAATCTCACACACACACACAACCACTATAATTTGCTGTTATACTCCATATAACTCCATATACAAGCCAGAAACTAAGCCTTTTTTTGCACAGGCCTATCTAAAGGGTTAATGGTCCCACCTAGTGATCAACTGTAAAAATAACAAATTTTACCTCTTCCCAAAAGGAAAAACCACAAACAATCAAGAATGCATGATTATATGGTGTCATGGCTTTGCAATCAAAAAATGTCGTTATAATGGAAGTCAATGGGGCAAAAACAGCCACGAACAGTAAATGAGGGAGAAAAAAATCTAATGCTGCACAAAAACTAAAAATGCATCAAAGCCAATGTTGCTACTAATCTTTGACATGACCAAGACTGTTATAAAAAGTAAAAAAAAAAATCCAGTCACAATTACTTTTATATTGAAAATAAGTCATTTTGTGTGTTTTTCCCCCACAAATCAGTGACATCATTTATGAACTTTGCAATTAAAGAGTTAAAATCTTGGATTTTTTAAAAAACATTTGGTAGTTTTGATCAGGACTGAAGTTGATTAACATATATATGCAAAAAAAAAACACATTTTTACAGCAGTTTAATTGAGTGGAGGTTTCATCCCGAACATAACAAAAGGGTAGTGAATTTGAACAATGCACAAGGGTTAAAGTTGTCCAAATTCTTAGCAATGCATATTAAAAATCAGAAATTATGATTTTATATATTTATGGTAGGAAATTTACAAAATATCTTCATGGAGCATGATCTTTACGTAATATCCGAATGATTTTTGGCATACAAGAAAAATCTTTCATTTTGACCCATACAATGTTTTTTGGCTGTTGCTACAACTATCCCCGTGCAACTTAAGACTGCTTTTGTGCTCCAGGATCACAAATATAGTACTGTATTTTATAGTGAAATGATGTTACATGATCTCGTGATGTCACATTTAGTTCAGCAAGATATCATCTCAGAAATAAAATCCTTCTCTGCATTTTCAGTGTATTTTCTAGGAACATTTGAGTTACGGAGATAAGACAGCCATCACATCAGAAATGGAAGTCAAGCGTGCTGCATTGTGGGATACAGTTATCCACACTGTGTTCGGGTTGTAAGCAGCTCATTATAGATTCATCTAGTTGTTTCACAAATACAGAAAATGTTCATAGTGCATACTATTTTGATAATGAAAATAGTAGTGATCAAAAGTAGAAGTTAGTATATGCCGTTCAGAGCCTGCAAAAGAACCAAAGATAAAGCCTGTGAGAGAATTTGCCTGATGTGTGTGTGTGTGTGTGTGTGTTTGTCAGACTGTCAGATGTGCGAGTGTGTGTGTGGCCCTCTGCAGTCCGTCCCTGACACGACAAGCACCAGAGAGGAAACACCTATCCAAACAGGTTCTCTCTTTCTTACGGTTCCTGTGCACACACATTAGACAGACGAGAGACTGCCTCATCTTTATACACAGAAAGCATCTCTTTCTGCTCTCTGTGCATTTTCAGTGTAGATGTGAAGTCTGTTTCAGTCTTGAACAGCAGCATGTCAGAAACATCATCTGCAACGCACAGCATCAGTAATGCAGATGAAGAACTAAAAGCTATTTTGATATTATCGATATCTGTTCCTCATATGTGGGCCACGTTCTGGATACTTTTAAGACCTTTTGAGCATGACAGACTAGGTCAACTGTACTTTATAATATGAGTGATATTATATGTATAGAAAAGTTGCTTGAAAATGAGCGTAAACTTAGGAGTTTGAAATGAAATCGGGTGCCTGTTATAAAATAATTTTCATTAGCACACAAACTCTTTCTTTAATGACTTCTGCTTCAATAAAACATCACTGAAAATCATTGCAATACATTTTGAAAGGCACAAATGTGTATTAATGTGCTGTTTTCAGGTCAGTGTAGCCAGCAGTGTGCGTCCACCAGCTGTCTGCTGGTCGAAGAGGAACAGAGAGAGGCAGACAGACAGAACACAGACATACAGTCGACAAGACATGTGCTTGTGTGTCTGTTACTGACCGTCAGTCTGCTCGCTGTGAGTACAGCCAATCAGCATGCACATCTAATTATACTGGTACAGTATTACCATAAAAATGTGTGAGGGTCAGTAATGTGATGAATCTTTGTTTTTGTCCAGATCTCTAAAATTACACAACCTCTTTTATGATGAACATGATATTTTTGTGTGACCAAAGTATGACCAAAAAGCTTTTTGATTGCTCTGCATATGAGTCACCGCATTAGTTCATGTCAATATGCATGCTACTCCTCTCTGTGGATGGGGTTTCACTGTTCTTCAGAGACTAGTCGTTCTTCTGTGAATCAGTTGTGTGTGTGTGTGTGTGAGAGAGTGGGCATTTTTTGTGACATATCAGGACACATCTCTGTATAATGACATGGGTATGACACATGTATTACAAGGAGAGGGTGACTTATGAGGACATAACCCATGTCCCCATTTTTCAAAACACTTATAAATCATACAGAATGAGTTTTTTGGAGAAAGTAAAAATGCACAAAGTTTCCTGTGAGGGTTAGGGTTAGGTGTAGGGTTGGTTAAGGGTGATAGAATATACAGTTTGTACAGTATAAAAACCAATACACCTATGGGATGAACACACTTTACACAAAAACAAACGTGTGTGTGTGTGTGTGTGTGTGTGTGTTGTAGAATCTCTCCAGCTGTCTGTGGTGGCTCTTTAATAAAGATCCAGGCCGGCTGTATCTGGAGCTGCAGTTCTTCTGTGTCGTGGCTAACTTTGGGCAGGTAAACCTGTGTTCCTGTCACATGTGCTGTGCTGAAGTCTAACTACAACTTTAACTGAAACATTTACTCTTATTGTCTTTTGTCTTCACTGCAGGGTCTCATTTCATTTGCCTTTTTCGGCCTTGACAAGCATTTGATTATTTCTCCATTCAGAAAGAGGTAACTAAACAAACTCTAAACTTAGGCTTTATTAAAGGGGGTCACATCATGATCAATCATATTTGCGGCATCTTTTGAGAAATTATGAAAACATACTTCCAATTACAATCTCCAGTTCATGAAGTGCATTTATTGAGATAAAGCTGAAAAATGGCTTGTGTCATGCATCTTCCACAACTTAGAGCGAAGGAATTCATTTGAATGCATTAAAAATGTGTAACACTCCACGTTTACACATTAGTGAGGAAAAATACATGCAATTCATTTTCTAACTTGCCCCAAAAAATGGGACGGTTCTAGGTTCAGTGGATATTCCACTATTAGTTTCTGAGCCAAAACATCCACCTGTAATATTTGAAATACTTGTACTGCTCTCTGTAGTGCACTCTTTTATGCAGCACTCTGTTTGTTAGTCAGGATGACAAAAAGTGACGTTTTGACTCTGTTTTGCCTCACGGGTCCAACAGTGCTCGTTAAAATAACTGAGATGGCCACTCAAGTCAAAGTAGGTTTAAAGACTGCTACTAAGGCACATTATAAATGCATTGCATATCCTCTTTTATTTACCTGCGTGCTGCCAAGTCAAGGTTAGTTAATTCAGGATAAGCTGTATATTGAATAAATCCTTAAATGGCTGTTTCTGGCTGTGTGTAGCATTTTTAGTTAGGACTGCTTTGTGATCCTGTTGTGATGCAGTGTAATGCAGCTTTGCAAAGCTGATATTGAAGGACGGAGTATTTAAAAACCTAAATACGGCAAATACTGTCTCTGATTGAATATTCAAGTATGGCATTTTCATGAGTCTTAATGGCACAGCTGCCTGCTTCATTTCAAGGGTCAGAGAGAGGGTGTAAAATTGGCATAAAAAAACATTATTGACATATTTATAAGTGGTGGGGGGAATTAATAAATAATTATTAATCCACATTTATATAGCCTTTGGAGTCAAATTACTGGTTGAATGTCATTGTAATGTTTTTTCCAAAAACAGTTTTGAAAAATGTTTTTTGTGGCTTTTCTTCAATAAATGGCCAGGATAGAGGAAGGAGCTTTTATTTATAAAGAAGTAGAAAAATTGTTTTTAATACTCCACCCAAAAATAAAAAATACAAATTGTTGGAAATGTGCTTATCCCCAGGCCATCCAAGATGTAGATGAGTTTGTTTCTTCATCAGATTTGGAGAAAGGTGCATTGCATCACATGTTCACCAATGGATGCTCTGCAGTGAATGGGTGCCGCCAGAATGAGAGTCCAAACAGCTGATAAAAACATCATAATAATCCACTCCAGTCCATCAGTTAATGTCTTTTGAAGTCAAAAGCTGTGTGTTTGTAACAAACAAATCCATCAAGATGTTTTTCACTTTAAACTACTGCTTCTAGCTAAATATAGAAGTCTTCTATACATAATATTGCTTTCTCCAGTCAAAACGTTGTCTTGTCTGAATCAAGAGAGAAATGTGCTCCGATCAGACACTGTTTATGAGCAAAAAGAGTCCAAAACAGTTTAAAAATAAATATGTGGGTACATTTTGATGTGAGGGAAAACAGGGGATGGACGTTTTCACTGGAGGAAGCCTTATTATATTATTGATTATAAACTGGTATGTTGGCTAAAATTGGTGGTTTGAAAAATGATGAATTTATCATGAACACAGTTTTTCACTTCATAAGTCATTAACTGATGGACTGGAGTGGATTATTATAATGTTTTCATCAGCTGTTTGGACTCTCAATCTGACGGCACCCATTCACTGCAGTGCATCTGTTAGTGAGCAAGTGATGCAATGCTGCATTTCTCAAATCTGATGAAGAAACAAACTCATCTACATCTTGAATGGATCGAGGTTGAGCATTTTTTAAAGTATAACACATGCAGTAAACCGATCCGGTGGCCTTCTGTGTGTTGGTAAAGGTTAGCGAGCCTGTGGCAGGGCTGGGGTCAGGAGGTCACCGGCTCTGCAGCGTCCGAGGAGATCAGACTGACCTGTACTCAGTTCCTCACATATCATAAGGAGCAGTGTGTCAGAGACATCGTTCACAAAAAAAGGTGAGAGGTCCTCCACTGCGCTCCTTTTTTTGCAATGAATTAACCATTCATTTGCATGCATTCTTTGTTTTTAAATGATAGTATAATTTAGCATGTTACGTCATGTGTCTGGTTTGGGTTGGGTGCAGTGGGTGACTCATGCTCTGCTGTGCAGGTGTGGAGAGAGCAGCAGCACAGAGACGTTTCTGGGCAGTGATCTGGTGCGCTGGCTGCAGAGCGTGGGGTTGTCCCGCGCCCCGGACGAGGCTCTGGCGTACGGCTGTCGTCTGCTGGAGGGAGGAGTCATCCAACACATCTCTCTCCAGCACGGCTTCCAGGATCAAGCCCTGCACTACCGCTTCACCTAGAGGCTGACACACGCACAGTTCACTGAACTAGTTGTTCTACTGATACTATAGCAATAGTCAGATGTGGAAGTAGTTAGTTATATGAGGTCTTGAGAACTTTAGCTACCTCACACAGACCAGGGTGACTGGAAATCCTGGCCATCTCTTTTAGTTTATTTCATTATTATAGTCATTAATATATATATTATTAGTATTATTGAAGTGTCTGACATATTCATTTAACTGTTGCTGCAGTTTCGTAATCAGATTATTATTATTTGTTTTACATTATTATTATTATGTGGACAGTTAGTTTTTTTTTATTTTATTTAAGTCATGCCAACTTACAGTTCCCACAATAAAACATTTCCCCCGGATGAATCCTTCCGGACTGATTAACTTCAATGAAAGTGTTTATTGACTGCATGGGACATTTGTGCTTCACACAAAGAATATATTTAGGCTTTTTATAATAATTTTATAATAATACATTTATGTAATTCAGAGGTGAATATACCCAGCCCCCAAAAAACTAAACATTTGAGCTTATCCTTTAAATGAAAGTACTATTCTGTATGTACATGTTACAGTACATTATAGTATAATAACTGGGAGAATAACTTAGCTTATACTTCCCAGTACTTTATTTGGGAAGTACACCATAAGTGCATATACTGTAAAATAAAGTGCAATCCATTTAATAAACAAAACTGTAATAGAATTATTGTTTTTTTGACAACAAACAGTGTATGTGTGACTACTAAAGGAACAATACCAAAGACAAAATGGTTCAAAACGCAGTCACATCTCCATTATTTTTGTAGCGTAATTCCAAGTGATTCATTATCTTCACAGAATTGATTGGGTTCCTCTCATATCCACATGAGTGAGGGCGCCAGATATTCGTTGGGTTTCCCTCTGGATTATAAACACACTTCCAACACTGTGGTGATTTATCAGTATTGAGTTGGTCTCTGAAACCTGAATTCAGTGAAACAACAATAAAGACTTGCTCATTGTGTCTGTGGTGTGGGATTTATTTTCTGAATAGATCTATTGTAATAAAGCGGTGGGTCAGAAGGTGCTGGAAACATGATGTTCACACACTCAAACTTTTCTTCAAGTGTTTGTCGAGTGCATAGGATATCTGTGCATCATAAAGACATTGTCTAATTAAAACGACTGGCACTGGATTTCGTGACACATGGACATAAGGCATGGTAGACACAATTTAAGATCTTTGACATAAACTTACCATTAGTTAACTTGAGCAATGAGACTAAACCATGAACAAGTTCAAATATTACTGCGTTCTGTACAAATGATATCCAAACATACAGGAAGTGGCTAAATGATGGCGCTCTTGGTAACAGTATGAGGGCGTTTATTCAACTCTGGGGTCTTTTGTGTCTGAGGGGGTCACGAAGCTGTATGAAGGAACTCCTCAACGCCGTCATTTATTTGTTAACATAGGTTACGTACATTAGCTATCAAAGAATGATCGATTTTAGTTTGTTGAATGTTACATTTACAACTTGAGCTGACATGAACTAATAATGAACTGTTGCATTTTTATTACCTAATATGAATAAAGATGTTTAAATAAATGCTGTAGCAAATGTACAGCTCATTGTTAGATAATGATAATTAATGCATTAATTGTAAAGCGTTACCAGACTGAATAAACTTTGAAAATCCGTAATAAAACCATGAATAATTACATGGTAAACGATGATATTATCAGATAAAAATTGACTTTTTGTTATATCCACATAGGTTAGTATCAGTATGAAATATAATTAGCATCAGTGAAGAGCTAGACAATACATTGTGAGACATGTGATGTGTCAGTTCAGTATCACTTGTATTAAGCCTCCACTGCAATCAATCTGCCATTCAGTGAAGCTAATGATCCTCCGCTCCAAAAGTGCCCAGAGTTGAGGAAACGTGCAGCAATCCAATGACTTTGATTCGTAAACTAAGTCTCAGGCATTGCTATATATGCTTAACTCCTCGTCTACAGTGTCTGTGAAGAGATGAACCAGCAGCGTTGCATCTTCAATCCCTTTAGTCAGATATTTCTCCATCTCTGCCAACTTCTGCTTCTCCAGAGCTCTCATCTCCTCCTCCATCCTCTCTCCTCGCTCCTGAACAAACACACAACGTGCCTCGTTACTAGAATGATACTATAAATTAGATTACACATGTTTAGCATCATTCGAGATGAATTCAAAATATCATGCAACAAAAAAAATGTTTTATGGCTACTGTACCTTTAAGATTTCCATGCTAATGACCTTTGTTATGATTGGCTTAACTCTATGCATGTGAGCTCACTTCCTGTCTTGAAACACTAAGTGATGTGTGATATTTTAGGCACGTGCTCACCCCGCCGCTGTCTATGATGATCGCGGCCCCCTCGTGTTTCAGAAACAGAGGGTGTTTGCGGTTGGGTTTGCTCTGGAAACGGGGTTTCTTCTTCACGGGATCCTCCTCTCCGAAACACGGAGAACACGTGTGCTTCAGCTGCTTTATGTCCACTACAAACACAAAGGGCTTGAAGACAGACCTGCGGACAGAAGAAGACGACACATGAGCCCCGGAGCACACAAGCAGCGGTAAGACTGTGTCCGAGCCTCTGTATGTCCTGTACCGCTCAGGGTCCGGGGTGGCAGTGAAGAAGTGCACCCCGGGGAGGTTCTGGTCCTTCGGGACGACAGACACCATACTCCCTGTGGTCATGAACAACCCCTCCATGTTAATCCCGCTCTCCTTATCCCTCAAAATCTCCATCATCGTCTCTGCTGTGATGTGGCCTGTAGGACAGCAGAACAACTTCTCTAACAATTCAATAAAGCGGTCCATGAATAATCTATGGCACTGTTATTATCTTTGCATGAATTAGCTGCTCATTTTCACCTTGGCTCTTCTGCAGGAGCTTGCGTCCCTCACAGTAGCGTCCCTCGGCCGCCTCGATCCGAGCTGTGTTGGAGTAAGAGTAAACCTTAGCAAAGCTGAACTCAGTCTTTCCGTTCCACCAGCGCTGCTTCTCTGCGTACGTCCTCAGCTCCGGGTGCTCCCTGTCGATCTTAGTCGTGATGGAGTACTCGTTGGAGATGTTACGATAGCCGGCTTCAAGAGAGAGAGACGGAAGCAGGCCTTTGAAACGCTTTGACTGATCTCTGTTTGAAGCTGTGATGGTGCATGCCTCAGGACTTACCCTCCACTCTCTCCGCTGCCCAGTATTTCCCAGCGGTCTCCAGCACCCAGGCCTCGCTGCGGTCTGATATCAGGAAGCTGTTGTGATAGGTGAGTCCACACTCATCCTCCATACAGTTCCCTCCCTGGCCGTGTTTCTCCAGCAGATCTGTTATCACGTCTACAGCGCGCTCCGCGGTGTCGGCCCTCTCCAGAGCAAGCCTACACACAGACAAACAGCATCCAACAATGTGTGAACAACTGCATTTAAAAGCCTAGATTTCTTTCTTCAGAAGATCGTTTGAAAAATGTTGGTAGCCAAAAAGGTTCGGTTTGACTTCCATTGTCATTTTTGTCCATACGATAAAAAATAAACATAAAAACATTCTTCAAAAATATATTTTTACATTTGACACAGTCATACTACATTGGATTTTTTTTTTGGGGGGGGGGGGGGGGGTGGACTAACCCTTTAAAACCTTTATAATGACCTGCACAGATAAATTTAACACTTTATGTCCATGCAGAACAAACCATACAGTTTCGGATATTTTCCTTATTTAAGAATATCAGGCCTGTATTCTATTCTATGTTTTTACAGTATTAATATATAAATACACACATATATGAGGCTGACTGCTGTTAGATTTTACTGATGCAAAAATATTAACATATCATTGTGCTGATACTAATTTATGTTGAATTAATTGACAGATGTAATTAGCGTAACAATACTCAAATAATAATAATAATAATAAAAAAAAATTAAAATCACAGTCGAATTTGTAAAAACGGCTTCTTTGATCATCTTCTAGTCACTTGTACACATCATAAAAGCAGTGTCTAATTGTTTGCCTAGTCATTCTGATAAGACTATTCAACAGAGAACCAGTGAAAGAGATGCAGAGATTATGATTGCGTCCGTTGTCCTCATTTGTAAGTCGCTTTGGATAAAAGTGTCTGCTAAATGACTAAATGTAAATGCATTAATGAACAGAAATCACATTTATGATGTATAACTACGTGACTAGATGATGCTGACGTTTAAAAAGCAGTTTTGAGAATTCCGATTGTGTTCAAACGTAACAAAGCCTCTGAGAAAAATCTATAAATCCCAGCCTTTTAGAATTTAATAATGGCAACGATTCCTGTTTTTCCATCCCCAAATTTAAGACCTCCGGAAATGATAATCAAGGCATTCGGTATAACATCATTTATGACATAAAAAAAAAATAATTTAGACATTTAGAATGTGTTAAAAAAAAAAGAATAATAATAATTGCCAGGCAACATATTTTGAATTATAGAAGTTGAATAAATTACAGTGAATGCTGAATATATAATACTTAATAATAATAATAAAAGAGTTTGTTTGGATGACCTGACGAGATCCATGCCCAGGAGAGCCTCTTGACCGTCCACACTCTCTTTCCCCCAAACCGCCTCGTTCCCGATGCACACCTGATGCTCGTTCGCCCCCATCTCTGCCCCCCACAGCCAGGCGGGACGACTCAGGACCACTGCATGCGTCTGAGCCACCTGCTCGATCTCTATATATGTACACTGATCACAGGAGAATCATTTAATAAGAGCTCATCTGAAGCCTGTGGAGGAAACTACAGCTGTAGCAGAGGTTTTAAAGTACCTCAAGTTTTTCTCCTGGTTCATGGTCTTTGGCAGGGAAGTAGACCACCTCTTGAACCTCATCGCAGGGTCTGTCCGAGTTCTTCCCGAAGACTATCCGCTGACCCTCTGTAGATGGAGGCAAGGCTACAAATGTGTCGCAGGAGGTTGGATACATCCTGAAATACAAAAGATGTAAACACTAAACAGAGGTAATTATTTTTTGCCCGATGACATTTAGTGATCAAGTGCTGAAAAACTATTAATGATACCAAGATTTCTGTTCATGCACTGATGACAATGCAATCACTGATGCATCACACATCATTGACCTTGAAGTAGCTAATAGGAAATAAGAACATGTTTTTATTTCCTTCTACACATAATATATATATCACATCAATTAACTCTTAAAACCGACCTTTGCATGAAACATTCTATAGCACTAACATGGTAGCATTTAAGATGATTCAAATATTACCAGTATTTGTTAAATTCGTCTACGATATGCCCTTTATAATTTGATTTACCTTGTCCAACTCGCGTATGCAGGTACGAAATTAATCACTTCTCTGTTCGATGAGATTAAACGTGTGTTTACTTTCCTTTTCCTTTCCCCATAAACAAAACCGGCCGCAGACTTTGACACAAATCTTCATGCACTGCTATCTGATTCATAACTAATCCACAAATATCCGCTCCTGCTGTCTGACAAGTGAGTCCAGTCGATCCACGTGTGTGTTTGATCAGAGGATAAAGTGGGCGGGGCAACGGCGCATCGGTCACATGGTTGTGCAGCAGCCTTTCTGATTGGCTTTTGATTCCGCTGTCGCAAACACTGCAAGGCATCGAAAATATCAAACAAGTCCTCGTAAAATAAAAAGTACAATATAAATAACAAACATTACAGGAGTGCAAATACTAATATGAAATACTAAAATAATGAAAATCAATAAAAAGAAAAGGAACCGCTTGCATGATTTCACAGTTGTTTGTTTATTTATTTAAGAAATATTATGACGAATTACTACATTCGCTGTACGTTTTGAAATTAAAATAAAAGCATTAAAACATGTTTCCAATGTATTATTATTATTATCATTATTAGTAAGATTTACAAATACAACCACGATGTAGCTATGTACAGTATTTCACAAAAGTAAGTACACCCCTCACATTTCAGAAGCAATTTTAGTTTATCTTCTCAAGGGACAATACTATAGAAATGAAACTTGTCATGGTACATAATTCAGAAAATTTGTCAAAAGAAGGAGAAGATCAGTAACACTGAGTCAGCATCATCAAGAGTAAAATGGGAAGGAAGAAACTAAAAAAAATATTGGATGATCCATTTACTAGCAGAGATGGTGAGAGCAAGAGCAAAGCCTACATCTCAGGGAAAGGTCAAGTCTGTTATTTAATGTTAAAACAATTGGGGGAAAAGTCACTGTTGAAGCTGCTGGAGATGTGTATTAAAGTAAGGGAGGAGGGAACGTTACCAACTACCAGAAGCAATAGTGATACAAATAAGGAAACCTGGGAAGCTGTAGTTAAAGACCAATAGCTCTTACTTCAAAGTGATGTAAAATCAAGGAAAGGATGATAGCAGGTAGATTGACCATTACCTTGAAAAAAGAGGATTATTGGATAACTGTCAAAATGGCTTTAGGAAGGGAGGAAATACAATATATTCTGTGCTGAGATTAGAGACTGAAATAAGGAAGACGGTAAGTAGAGAAGGCAGTATTTTTTTTTTTTTTATAGAGAAGTCTTGTGATTTAAAGTGTAAGGAGGGGTTACTAGTCAAACTGAATAAGGTAAGGGTTGGAGGAAAGATGTATAACTGAGTAAAGGATTTTCTTTTCGGAATGAAAATACAGAATTGGGACAGACAGGTCAAATCAATGCACAGCTGAAAATGGCACACCTCAGGGGAGTGAAAATGCTGGCAGTGTGAAACAAAGAGAACGAATAGTCTGTAAACCAGTTTTCTGATGATCCACACTCCGGAGCAGTAATGCACAAAAACGCTGGATCCCAACCGCAATGAAAACAGAAGAAGAAGAAGCTGATTGCGTCATAGAGAGGCGCCGCTGATGCTAGTTTAATGTTGATCGGCGGAAAGGCCAACAGTTTTTAATAACAATTTGATCGTTACGCTAGTGGTCAAACATGGGGAAGTCTTTTGCTAACTTCATGTGCAAGAAAGATTTTCATCCTGCATCAAAATCCAACATTAAGAAGGTAAACGGGAGGTTTTAGCTAGCAAGCTAGCTTACTGTTGTTAAAGTGTAAACATCAACGGTAGTTCAGATTTTTACTTGTTTTCGAATTGGATACAATATTAGATATATTTAGTCACAAACACATTGTATAGTCGTAATGATTTCGGTTTGATCAGCTAATCGTATGATAGAAAACAGTGTGATTTCAAACGCAGACGGTCATTTGTGTTTGTGTTGAGAGAGAAACTAAACTCTTAAACTCTGATCGTCAGGTATGGATCGCAGAGCAAAAGTTAACCTTCGACAAGAAGAAGCAGGAGGAGCTGATGCAGGCTTATGTGAAGGAGCAGGACACGTACAACAACAGGTCAGAGGAGAAACACATCAGTGCTTCAGATCAGGGTCAGGGTTTATTGAAATAACCAGGTCTTCAGCTGTAGCTCTGTCTCTTGTGTCTGTTATACTCCAGACTGCTGATGGGAGACGATCGTGTGAAGAACGGCCTCAATTTCATGTATGAAGCACCTCCAGGAGCGTCTAAAGGTGATAAACTGGCTTAACACCACATTCCTCATGTATTCTTCAGGTTGTTGTGGGCCAAAAAATAAATAAAAGAAAAATCTGTAGTAGATTAAGAGTCATTCAATGAATGTAACTGATGATAACTGGTCATTTGTGTCCAAATCATGACATCGTGAAACAAACATTCAAACTCATTCAAAATGTTAGAAAAGCAAGAAACTGAAAAAAAAAAGTTGAACGAAAGTGTATTTATTCACATGTTTTTTTCTCTCCATTTTTTTATATCCTCACCAACTTCCTCCAGAGGAGACTAAAGAGGTAAAGTTCATCTACATCATGTTAAAGTTTGTTGTTGATTATTAAACTTGTCAAGTGTGATTAACCTCATAAAGCCTACTGTTTTGAATTTGATACACAATTTTTAAGGCATCTTAATCATCAACACGATCAAACATTTACTGAAAACCATATATATATTTGTACAAATTTACATATTTGAATATTTTTCTATTATTTCATGTGTTTGTCTTTACAGAGTTAAGGCATTTTGTGGTTTTGCTTCGTCTAGTTACAACTCATTATGTTGCCTAAAATTGTGCTTTTTTCTCCTTAGGATGGAGAATCTGAGTACAAGTTTGAGTGGCAGAAAGGAGCTCCTCGTGAAAAGTAAGTTCACTAGTCAGCACTTCTCAGGTTCGCACATTCATGCATTTCCTTCTTTTTCCTTTTTTTTATATTATTTTATTTAAGGAAGAACATGTTACATGCAAAAAATTAACAATGCATTTTAATTTACACCCCCCACCCCCACACTTACCACCCTCACAGAAGAGAGAGAGGGAAAAAAACAGATTTAAATCCATAATGACAAATCAGTAATAATAATAAAGAAAAAATCTCAAATTGTTAATATTACAGTAAGGAATTACTTATAATCAATGTTAGCTTATTGGGTATGATTGCATTGTCTGTTACATTATGCACAGGCCTTTTAATTTCTCTATTACATTCGTGCATTTCTCACGGTTATTTTCGATCTTCTCAGGTATGCAAAGGATGACATGAATATTCGGGATCAGCCTTTTGGCATTCAGGTGATGTTTCGTTCTGTGCTCTACACCTTCATAGATGCAGATCAACAGTTTTTACTTATCCACAAATGTCTCCGTGCAGTGAATGAGGGCATTGTGCTTGTTTTCTTGGTCTCTCGTTGTTTTAGGTGCGGAATGTGCGCTGCATTAAGTGTCATAAATGGGGTCACGTGAACACGGATCGTGAGTGTCCCCTCTTTGGCCTGTCTGGGATCAACGCCAGCTCTATGGCCAGTGATGAAGCAGGTAATCTGCTCTTTCCTTATATGATATATATACGATATATATAGACCTGGATTCACAGACAGGGATAGACTAAGCCAGGATTAGGCCACAGTTGAATTAGAACATTAAATAAAGTGCCTCTTGAGACCAAACAAAAGCATTTTTATATTTTAAGATCAAGCAGTGCACATTTCTTTCAGTGGAAATCACTCAGGCTTACATTTTAGTCTGAGACTAGGCTTGTCTGTTGTTATATTAGAGCTGATGTACACTTTCAGACCTGTAGATGGCAGCAGGGTCTCATAATACACCTCGACACATTCTTATTAATTTCAAGGCCTGAATACAGGTGTTTTTGAGCCAGTGCCATGTGACTAATGGCATCATATGGAAGTGATGTCATGTTCGGACAGTCCCTAACCTTTAGTAGTAACTATCCTGAAGGAAGGGTCTGCAAATGAGATCGTTCATTTCTTTTGAAGGATAAAAATATGATGGAATATTTTATACGCATACTACTATCATTATCCAGACGTGTCGGCTCCAATCCAGATAGGGTTATAATAGTTGTACTCAAACTAAAACCATAATAAATAGAGAGTTGCGGTCCTTGATTCTGATTGGCTGAGCCACATTCGAATCCGACTCGTTGTGACTCTCCCATAGGCTTCCACAGGAAATGAGGATTGAGGAAGTAAAGTGTGTCATGGAGCAGCAAACAGATCCAGTCCCTGTGTTGAAGCCCATTATTTTCAGTGCTTCTCAACTTCTTCGCCTGGAAGTTGAGGAATTTACAGCAGTTTTTTTTACCTCATTAGTTTACCTTTCGGAAATCTGACAATCAGTGGTTGAATTTTATGAAACACATTATAGTTAATGTTTAGTTTTAGATAATAGGCAGTTATGCTATATTTGCAGTTAGATAATTGTTAGAAGCACTTTAATAGCGATCATAACCAGATACTAGTTGATATATTTACATCTTTCTGCAATCTTTCTCTCCCTGTAGGAAGTTAAATGAGTTTTAATGAAGACTGCCCATTAAAGCAATACAAGAACGAGTTTCAGTCGGCTGCCTTGTGTTTTTTAAACGTTATTCATTTTTTTTATTGGGTTTAATTCCATATTTCTGGGCCTTTTTATACTGTCTTCTTACATAAGTGTTATACATAATACTGGGATGTGAGTAATTTATATTTTTTAATTCAACATTTAAAAAAAAAAAAAGCTAAACTTTTAACATTGAGTGTTTGATAATGTCTAAATATATAATGCAGAACATTAAATAAATGAATAAGTCTCTAATTTGAATCTTTGCACCACAATTTTAAAAAACTTTCTCTATTTTAACCCTCCATACTACGCTAATTGTAATATAAATAATAAGTATATTGGAAAAAATATTAATGCTGTCTCTTCATCTCTCCCCAGAATAAAATTCGATTGTATAACGTTGTCAGCGTAGTTCTTCCAATAAACAATCAATGCACATGATGTGTTAATAATCACTAGAAATAGCTGCAGATATAGTGAAACTGCTGTCTGTCCTACTTAAACCCATTCAAACGTGCCTAACAACCCATTAGCTGTTATAAATTCACTCTAAACCACGCCGTCAAGGGGCTTAATGCTTTATTGCATTCATGCATGAACCAAAAATTTTAAAGAAATACGAATCTTCCATCATTTACATCCTCTTTTTTTCTTATGCAAAGCAAAAGAGAAGATTTTTTTCTTTTTAAGAATAACCCTGACTTGAACAGAATTTGACAAATAAGCCACTGATATTTCTCAAAATAGTTTAAGAACAACATAAAGTGTGTGAAAGTGTGGTGGCAGTGTCTCCTGAGAGAGTAATATGCATGTAGCAGAAGAGTGGAGGTAGACCGTACTCTGGTGTTGGTGGGAAAACATTATTATTTGTTGTTTTGATTGGTTGAACCCTCTGCTTGTGCAGAATGAAACCGTGTGGGAGACGAGTCTTTGTTAACAAAGCCGCTAGTGCACGTCTCTCAGAGGGGGGCATGATCACACATTATTTGTTCTGAAAGAGTGATTTGTCCTAACAGGTCCGTCGATGCACCCCTCCGAGTTAATGGCAGAGATGCGAAACAGTGGGTTTGCGCTGAAGAAATGTGTCCTCGGGAGGGACAGCACCATGAGTGATCCAGCACAGGTAATGTCCTGGGCCCTGCCCAAATATGACCCATGATATCCATGTCTGGAGCCCAGCATGTGATTGCTGAAAAGCGTCCAATTATTGAAAGCATGGCTCACGAGAGATTCCCTAGAAACTAGAGCTGATGAGACCAACAGCTACAGCTGCAAGAGAGCCGAGGCATGCTGGATTACACTCTGTACTTCTGCACAAAAGTGCCTTTCTTGTATATGTATGGTCAGCGAGTGGACCTAGTGATCGTGTGTGTGTGTGTGTGTGTGTGTGTGTGTGCTTCAGGATCTCGTGGCCAGTGAGGAAGAGGACGACCCTGAGGTGCAGTTCCTGAAGTCTCTGACTACCAAACAAAAGCAGAAACTGCTAAGGTATGAGTAATTAATAATTGCACGTACACAACCGGCACAAAAGTTGTTATAAATGAATGGTCGCACTTTTGTTTGGGGGTGATTTCTCACTATTAACTGTAACTTTGCCTCAATAAACTCCTAATTTGCTGCTTATTAATAGTTGGTAAGGTAGTTTAGGTATGTGGTGCATTAAGGGATCTAGAATATGGTGGTGTGTGTTATAAGTATTGATGAAGAGCTAAGATACTAGTAATATGCATGCTAATAAGCAACTGGTTAATAGTGAAACCTGGACCTTAAAATAAAGTGTTACCAATAAGATGAAAAGAAAAAAAGAGCTGAAAAATATAGTTGGTACTATTATAAGTTTACATTTATTAGTATTGTTGTTCTTTATTTTTATTTCTTTATTTTTTACTTAATTTTTAATTTTTTTTGAAGATTGAAAAGTAGAATGTTTGTAATTTCAAAAATTATTTCAGTGCAGGCAAGTACGGTAGCTGTTAAACATTTCTTCTGTTGCAATAATTTATTAACACACACACACACACACACAATAAAAGGAAAAAGGCCCAAAATGCACATTGGTCATATATACACATTATACATTATTATTATTTTTTATTTTTTTTTGTATGACTGTTATGCTCACCAAGGCTGTAATAATTTGTTCAGAAAGACAGTAAATGCAGTAATATTAAAAAAAATATATTACTGTTTAATCTTATTTTAATTTCAAATAAGCTACTTTAACTGTATTTCTGTGTTATTCCTGTGATGCTCCGCTGTATTTTCAGCGTCATTACTCCAGTCTTCAGTGTCACATGATCTTCAGAAATCAGTCTGATATGATGATCTGCTGCTCAAGAAACATTTTGGATTATTATTAATGTCGAAAACAGATCAATATGCTTGATAGTTTTGTGAAATAGTTTTATATGATATAGAAATATTTTGCAACATTATAAGTGTCTTCACTGTCACTTTTGGACAATTTGATGAATAATTGCTGAATAAAAGTGTATAAAAAATATACAAAATTTAAACGCTGGAAAATGGAAAATGTCCTCAGTATACCGTACTATAACAATTCAGTCTGCAGTCTGTTAAATCTCATCCCCTTCTTCTTTTTAGAAAACTTGACCGTCTTGAAAAGAAGAAGGAGAAGAAGAAAAAGAGTAAAAAGGAGAAAAAGAAGAGCAAGAAGAAGCCGAAAAAGAAACAAGCCAAGAGTGAGAGTTCATCCAGCAGCTCATCAGACAGCAGCAGCGACTCTGAGGATGAGAAACACTCCGGAAAGAAAGCCAAGAAGAAGAGCAAGAGAAGGAGGGACTCGTCCGGCGACAGCAGCTCTGAGAGAGACCGGGAGAAAGACTCAAAACACACACATTCACAACACAGTGAGCACAGAGTTCAGAGGTCACCTGACAACAAGCACAGCGGAGAGAGAGGTAGAGAGAGACACGGGAGCAGAGAGAGGAGGACAGAACAGAGCAGGAGCCCTCAGCGACCCAGAGAGGAGAGAGAGAGAGGTAGAGAGAGACACGGGAGCAGAGAGGAGAGAGAGAGAGGTAAGGAGAGATACAGGAGCGCGAGCAGGGAGAGAGAGAGAGAGAGAGGAGACAGAGACAAGGGCGAGAGGGAAAGAGAGAGAAACTCTGATAGAAATGTCAGGAGGAGGAGTGTCAGTCGGGAGCGAGGGAGGGGCGGAGAGAAACACAGCAGAAGTGATAGCAGAGATGCAGAGAGGAGGACCGAGCACAGCAGACGGAAATAGCTGGAAGAGGATGGTCACGCTCTTAACTCTGATTAAAGGAATAAATCAAAACTTTCTTTCAATTTTCTCACCCTCATGTTAATCCAAACCCTTTTTTATCAATATAATAAACTTAATAGAGACTGTGGCTGTCAAGCTTCAAAATGACAAAGCAGCTCCATAAAATGAGTCTTTGTGTTCTTGTCTTGTAAGACACGTCTTCTGGAGTCAAACCAAACAAAATCAAAATTCAAGTCATTCATGTAAATTCTCCTCTTTCTTTAAGACATCTTTTGGTCACCTGAGAACCATTGACATTTGACATAATGGGTACTGAGAGCAGGAAAGGGAAAGATTTTCAGTGAATATTTACTTTAAAGGTGTTCTGCTTGTCAAATAAAGTTATATTCAGAAGACTCAGAATATAGAAGTTTTTTTAATTTTTTTTTTATTGTCCTTCATTGTTATGGAGCTTCACAGATGCCACGACTGCTGTTGTTGAAATATTAGCTGAGTAAATCAATGTGTATATATTTTTTTATTTCCTTTCCTGAATTCATAAAGGTTTGGACCGATGTGAAGGGTTGATGATGGTAAATGTTGAGAGAAACTGAGAATTTGGGGTAAATTACTTGTTTTGGGTGTCTTTCCCATTTGTTCTTGATGTACAGTCAGCTCTTGGGGTTTCTCCAGAAGAGGGCGCTCTGTGAATGTAGAAACTGAACCTGATATAGAGCACAATTAAAATCATCTTTGACTCATTCCTTCATTTTTTTCCAATATTTGTTGTATTCCTGGTTCTCTTTTATTTTAGCGTTTAGTCCATCCAAAATGTAACGTTTGTTTGACTTTTTACAAGAGGCATAAATTCTACACTTATTAACTTAAATCATATATTTTTAGCCTGTACAAGTTCATTTAACTAGCTGCTTCTTCCTCACCTTAAATGTCTCTACTTCTTGTAAATTCTAAAATATGTAAACGAATAAATTGTATAACGAATGTGACACAAAACTTCAATTACTCTTCAACATCGATCACATTCAACATTTTTCATCTCAAAAACGACTGAAAATGGTTTAAAGGATTTTACATTAATTTTGGAGTTTTAATTGTTTCGTAGTTTGTTAGGAATGGTATCTTGATTTAAATTCAGGGTGACTTTATTAGCCTATTTTTTTTTAGCTGCAGTGATTTTTTTTACGTTTCCATTATAAGCAACGTAACTGAACTGTAACTGAATACAGTAAAAATATATTATAAATTGAATTTACCTTTTTTAAGGTAGGCCTAGTGGTAGCAATCAATTTATTTTAGCAACATTTAAATACATTTTACTGAAAGTTGCTCATCTAGATCTGTTTATATAAGTGTAGCTAAAATACATCGATTACAAACACCTTAAAAACACTGAGTATATTTTTTTCATTGTATACTAATAAAAATCAATACAAAATCCACTTATTCAGCTCGAAGTGTGGGGATTCAAAATTCAAAAATAGTGAAAAGCGCCAATAAAACTATTCACAGCACGAAATGTTTTTATTCAGAGCGCATAGTTTATATGCATAAATGATCAACATTAATGTCTGAAATACGACCTCATTAACAAACTTGCGCGAAAAAAAACAACTCTCAGTATTTAGTAACATTCAAATAAACCCAACCCAAGGGTGGCGCTGATTAATATTACAGGAACAGATATATAGCCTACTGACTACTTTTTTGCATGTTACAGAAAAACATAAATAACTGAAAGGCTGAATTTGGCAGTAAAAGATTGAAGTGAATGGGTTGATTTATTATTATTAATAATGAGCATTTAATGTGTAAACACTGACGTGTTCTGACTAAAGGGGAGATAAAAGAGCAGCCGCTCTGGCAGCGCGGGAAACTCACACCATCGTCACGGCTGAGTTTCCCGCGGCCGGAGCGGCGCTCCTCTTTGATCTCTCTTTTATTGCCGCGCGCAAACAAAGCTGACTTCTGCCTCGCGCTCAGTCAGAGGACATTCCAGAGAAACGCGCACAAAGGGCCGTGAGTGACAGCGTCACTGTCCGCCGCCCCAGGCGCATCACTCCCCTCCAAAAGCCTGAAAGACACTTAGATCTTGTCCATGTAAAGCTCCCGTTTGTAAATCTTAATAGAACCATATAATTGTAAAGCGTGCTCGTGAATGCCTTCACTCCCAAATAGCGCTCATTTCCGTAACACAAATTTTGAATTGTGTGCCATTAAATTGTCGCATCCTGCATTAACTCGTAAAAGACCGAGAACTGTATTCTGTGCACCTGCTATTTGGAGAAAACATTTGCTTAAATTGGTGTAAAACGGAAATTGCATTTTGTTGTAGCCTATTTTAGACTTTTTACAAGATGTATTAACCTTAAATATTATTTTAATCGTTATTTGCAAAATGTCATCGGTTTTTCACCAGGTCTTTAAATGATAATGGACCGTGTGTGTGTGTTTTTTTTAATTTATTTTGCCACCAGCACACACACAAAAAAATGAAAATAATTTTAGTCTATTGCCTTCTGGTCAATTTACCTTGTAGCACAGAAAGCGTGTGGAGGAAGCAGTTCCCAGGCAGGGCTCGAGCTCTAATTATTCCGCCGGGGTTTCTGTGGGATCGGACGCTGCACTGGATAAACACAAAGAAGTCAGAGAGCATCCTTGAACCTTTTCAGTACAGGGCCACTGATATTCAAATAACAGCCAGGGACCATTTGACTGCGAGAGCGTTTTAAATTCAACATTAGCATAAGGCCTCTCCTCATCTCCCCTTTCAAAAGTGGCATCCAGAAAAGGCAAGAAAGGAAGAGAGGGGGTAAAACTGTTCCCATACCACCAAATCAAGTGTAGCGTTTTCTAAAAGCTAAACGATGCTTTATGCCTTCAGCACTCTCCTGGATGGACATTTTCCGTTTGACATGCAAATTTAAGCAGTTAATTTGAGCAATTCAAATAAATATTCAGAAGCCCTTTGTCACTGAATCCCCTCGGAAAATGTGCGATAAAGAGCTGCTGAACAAATGATGTCTCGGAGAGTAATTAGATATTTGATAAGACACGAATCCCTAATCGCCAATACAAGACACATGGGGCTGCGATGTGCTCCAAGTCATAATTAACACTATTTAACAAGATTTTCATTTGGACAAAGATGCCTTTCCGGGGCATTAACTATTGATTTTTCCCCACTGGGGGAAACAAGTCTACATCAGCGCAACAGTATCGATGTTTAGTCTGCAGTGGTTCCATTTTTCTAAAATGTAAATAAATGTAGCTGCGTAATAATTACGCGCGGGCTTTAAACAATTACAGCTGAGACTGTAGCAAAGCCTCACGAAAACATTTGCATCAGACAACCCAATCTTTCGATTTTAAATCCCTTTAATTACAAAATGAAAGCCTTGTAAGCGTGACTTTGTACATTATATATTTTTAGCAAGGTAAAGGAATGGTTAAATGAATTTTAAATAGCTGTGTAACATACATACTGACATCCACAAAGTGCGACGAAAGGAAAAGCAAACTCCCTGAATTTCAGGATCCACCACAAAACAATCAGAAGTAACATTTACAGGAGAAAATAACACGTTCATTTTGTGGATATATGTACACAATGAGCTCAGCCGGCAGCCGTGGTTATTTAGTTCCCGAGGCAAATGTCCACTGAGCCTCGACGAGACTTTTTCGTCCTGAAAGCTGAGGAAAAGCGTTCGTCTGTGGCTGTGCGCAGCAGGAATAGCCAGTGTGGCACTGAAAGTGCTCGTTTGCAGTGTCAGAGTTTGTCGCATACTCCAGACCCGTTTCCTTCTCTCGATTCACCTAAACGAGAAACATGCCTTTTGAGGTCAAGCTCAGGACTCGTGGTGTGGAGACTGATCTTTGACCGTGACCCGTGGGTTCACACCCTCTAAAATCAGTTCGGGTGACTCGGACCTGGGCGTCTCCAGGTTGCTGGTGTCGGTGTCACTGTCGCTGCCCTTTTTGCCCCCGCCTCCAGCGGTGTGTGTTTTAATGTGTTTGCTCAGGTGGTCGCTCCTCATGAAGCGCTTGTTGCACACCGGACAAGCAAACCGTTTCTCCCCGGTGTGAGTGCGCAAGTGCCTCTGGAGCTCGTCTGACCTGGTGAACCGTTTGCCGCAAAAAAGCCAGTTGCACACAAAGGGCCTCTCGCCAGTGTGCCACCTCAGGTGCGCTTTGAGGTGAGACGTTTTCCCGTAGACTTTACCGCAGCCCGGGATGTGACAGCTATGGAGTCCTTTCCTCCGCAGGCTGGCCCCCGCAGGCCCGAGCCGCTCCGCCTCTTGGCAGTTCGGGCAGTCGCATGTGGCGCGTCCGGAGTATCTCCTGGAGGACCTGGACGAGGTCCCTATGCCCGAGCTGGCGCCGGAGATCATAGCGTTAGTGGCCGACGCGTCCGTGTAAGTGGGGATCACAGTTTTGAAGCCCTCTTGCGTCAACAGGTGCTGGCCGGTGGAGAGGAGGTGCGACGCAGTGGGGCTGATGCCGGTGGAGCTGAACGCGGAGTGCGTAAGGCTGGAGAAGTCTGGGTTGTAGCCGCTGAGCTGCGAGTGGATGGCTTGGGGGGTTCCGGAGTGCAGTGAACTTTGCAAACTGCCGGCTGGGTTTTGCACCTCGAGCCACGAGCCCGGGTTCGTGTGCACGTCCCACCACGTGGACGCGCCGTTGGCCACCTCGCCAGAGATGGTGGAGTGAAAGCCGGACTTGTACCACGATTCGTAAGGGTGCGCCATGCCGACCCGCGGATATAAAGTCTCTGCCGACGAGTGAACTTTGGAAATGAAGGCGGACTGTCCTGACTCCTGCGAGGAAACGCTCGCCGTGTTGGAGAACAAGCTGCTGTACTCGGCGGAGAACGCGGAGGAGGTCGGCGAGGTCGAGGCCAGGCAGAACGCGCTGTTTCCCGAGCCGGTGCTGCTCGATAGTCCCGAGGTGCTTCGGCTTGTGGCGACGGTGAATCCGGGCAGGCTGGAGCCCAGGTTGCAGCTCGACGACGATCTTTTCCAGGGATGGAATCCGCCTTTGGAAAACGTGCTGGAGTCGGGCAGAGTCGTGAGAGGACTGGTGTTGCCAATTTTGTTGCAGGTTGCAGCCAGCATCGCTAAAGGGGTAGTTCCAAACCGCGGCTCTTCCTGTTTGGATGAGAAGTTTAGGGCACTTTACTAGACTGTAAAACATAGTTGGGCTGCTTTGAAAGTCAAACAATCCAGCAAGTGTTAACTGAACGCCGGAATAAAACCAAAACCCATGCTGTAATTCCAAATAGTTGTACGAGTTGTCATGTCTTTAAGACTTACATTACCGTAGTATATTTTAATAGGCTGACTTAAGGAATATTAATAGACTAATGACTTCATTGCTTTATTATAATTATTATTATTATTATTATCCAGAAATATTCGTTTCGCTGAACGTGGTTTTCAAGTTGTTTCGTCATAGCTTCTTCAAATCAGCGCATTGGTTTCAGCCTTCATCTAAAGTACAAAAGCTGATCTCCTAAAAATTAAAATCTCTCTGTGAAAGTTGAAAATATTCTCTTGTGGCATCATTCGTTTTAAGAACGTAAATAAAAGCCACTGAAAAGTTTGAAAGCAAGCAAGCAAGCAAGCAACACTGAAATGTCAGTACCGTTAATGCAACACAAAGAACGAAAATGCGTCGAATTAAAATAAAGAAGCGCTTGCTTACCCCAAGTATAGACGTAGCCATATCCAGGGCCCTTCCTAGACAGCTAGTGGAAGAGAACAATGACTCAGTGTTCCAGTGTGACTGAGGCACAGTCGCTGAAGCTTTACTCTCTCTACTCGAGTTGTATAGTGAGCGCGTGCTTTGAAGTACAGCTGGCTGCAATACTCAGCCAATCTGAGCGCGCGACGAGACGCATCCGACCAATGAGCGACGCCACCATGACAGAAATACTAAAGCTGCACGTCAATCAATGACTGGGGTACTGATCCCACTGTCAAGCAATAGCTAAGCCATCAGATATTTTTCATCGTTTTATATATATATATACACACATATGGCCATCAAGGCGCAGAATCTGCACAGACTATATAGTGCTCAGCTCTTTTTGATATTTAATAAGGCATCCTCTGATGGTAAGCGGCTCATCTTGATTTTATGCATGATATCCATGTCTGTTTTGTGTGTCGGTTTGCAAACGGATATGCTTAAAATTAAAGGTTCACGCGTGTAACCGTCTACAGCTGTGACCGCGTTATTATTGTAATGATGTTGTTATTTTGTAGTAGCCTAGTTATTTTTTTATTTAATGTATGGATTAAAACCACGATGATATTTCTGTTTAGGCTCGTTGGCGTTATTATAAGGTGATAGGCAATTGTTTTGAGAGGATACAAAACCATAAGCATCATGCAATGTCAGCGTCCTTGTCTTTTTATTTATTAATTAATGCTGTTATTTTTTACATTTAAGAATGTTTTTCTCATGCTTTGAACTTATTGAAAATTCCAAATATTCCAAAATATGTCAAACTTTCAAATTAGAGCCAGTCGATGAAATGCAAGGATGGATCTCGGGGGAAGAGGACGGAGGGGCACCACTGATCCCACAACAGGTGTGTTAGACTTTTGTTGAGAGTGTTTGGTGTGTGTGAGAGAGAGAAAGAGGGAGGGGTGTTGGGGGCGCAGGTTAGGGTTTGGGGTGTTAATGCGCGCGCTCACCTTCGCGCTTCCTTTCATACCATACCTTCAGAACAACACGCGAGCACATGACTCAAAAACCGTAAACAAATGTTACAAAATATTTATTCTTATAATTTATATAACCCATGAATTCTTAATGCAAAGTTTGAGCGCTAAATTGTACATAATTAAATAAAAAACTATATATATATATATATATATATATATATATATATATATATATATATATATATATATATATATATATATATATATATATAGATATATATATATATATAGATATATAGATATATATAGCTATATACACACACATCAATCTTTTGGATAAATAACAGATCAAATAATTAATTGTGACCATTTTTCTTTTCTTTTTTCTCAGTAATTCTTTTTATATAAAAAGATCAATGCATTAGCAGTGTCTTGCGCTGCTTGTTAAAACATTTAAGGCTATAATGACAATATAACAATGGCCTGCTTTGGAGTGAATCGCCTCCTTTTAAAAGTTAAAGCAATTTTCTTGAGAATGGCCCCGCCGAAACGCTGTGCATTACTGTATTCAAAATGACCAAATAATGCTCCATTATAGCGGCTGAACGCTGCCAGTCAGGCTGGATGCAATTTACTCCGAAGCGCTGCGCTTTAAATCCCCTCCTATGGAGAGAGCTGGGGAGTATAAAACAATCTATTCAAATACAAGTGCTGGAGGCTCCAGAATCGCTGGATTTCCGCAAATCACTGCAAATTGACGGAGGAACAATTAACACTATTAAACGTCTGTTCAGCGTAAACAAATTGGCCCGAGCTCGGATAGGTTTAGGTTACATATTTAGATATGCGTGTATGCGCATGTACTGCTTGTATGTTTACACTGCTGCAAATGAAATAAAACTGGGGCATCTGATGTGCTTTTCTTACCAGTTCATGCGAAATGTGTCCAATATTAGAGGCTGATGAAAACAGGCCAATAAACAAACTACTCGCGATTCATATAGAAATGAATATATTCACTTTTAGTGGTTTATTTTAATTTGTGGACTGATTGCTCCTGTTACCATTTATGTGTCAAACCGGATCATCTAAATAAAGCTCAATTTTATAATAAAGACAGAAAAAATAAACATTAAACGTCACATTTAAATGTTTTGTAATTGGTTAAAACTACATTCATTTTTGTTTATTTTTTGGAAGAAGAAGAAAAAAAATCAGGTCTTTCGTTTAAAATTAAGCAACTTAGATGTCACTGCATACTATCATAATTTTAATTTAGTATTTAGTTTAGGCTCATTCTGATCATCAAAACGAACCGGACCTTATGCTGAGCATATTTAAATTAAAACTAGATTTGTATTAAAAAGCACAGTCCGGCTGGTGCGAGCACTTTTCTGTAATTAGGAGCCTATTACAAGTCATTAGATTGATCAATGTACCTTAAACAATGTGAGTGATTTATTTGGTAAGAACAAAACGCTGTGCATCTATTGTCTCGAGCCTGAGTGACGATATACATCCATCACAGCGTTAAACAGCGCGAGATGAATGATTAATCCGGACCTATTCATTAAAAGGGTCTGGGCCGCTCCAGAAGCCCTGTATTCGCACACAAGAGGGAGAAAGCGGTTTTCAGGGGAGATTTTTTCTCGGTTGCCGCTGGGATTAATTTGTCCCCACCCTTAAGAGGAAAAGCGCATTTGTGGATAATTAACTAATCTGGCTCATTTTAAATCCCTCTCTACTACAGGTCCTTCACTTGATCACCCCAAACATCCTGGTTTCCTCCCCCTAACAATTCAAAGAGAGTCAAAACAAATATTAACTCAATGTCAGTTGATGTTTTTTTCTTGCAAATGTCACTTGTCGGTGCACCTCGCACGTTGGTTTTGTGATTAAATATCTCTATCTGGAAAAAAACTGTTCTGTGGCCAGTAGAAACACAATCTTGTGTTTGTGCACTTCATGATTTTGACAATAAAACCAACACTTGTTAAGTCCGTTGACAGGTTCAAGCATGTTAAATGAGCTCACCGTGATTCAAGGCTCTAACCAAACACTGAGGACTAAGTCTTCTTCTGTGCAACTGTGTTATTTTTTTTAATAAAGCCATATGAATGGACGCGAGGTTTGTGAACGTGGTGGCGCAAAACAAAGCGCACTGAAGAGAAACGCCTTTGTGCTTCCAAGCAGAACATTTTCCCTCAATTATTTCAGTTGGTAGATTTAGTAAAACGAAGACACAGATGCAATAACGAGTTTTGCAGATCCATGCATACAATGCATTTGCTAGTGTATTCACACAGCTATACACATCTCTGTTGGGTGTGGGACTATTGTTTTTGGAAAAGCGCAAAGGTCACCGGTGTCCGTCGTGACATTCGCTTCCAAATAAACCTGCAATTCCTCTGTACGTCGGATTTTACGGCAGGACAGCTATTAATATAACTGCTGGAACTATGCAATTAAACCAGTCGCGTATTAAACTAACACTTGTCAAATTGGTCAGTGTTTATAAACTGTAGTGTCAGATGAAGATGCATTTCAGGGGGTTTTATTCACATCTCTCTCTCTCTCTCTATCTGAAAAACAGGAGGAACAGATCACTGGGGTTACAGCCTTCTGTGGCCATTTCAGTATCCAAACATGGTGATCTTATCCGTGCACATTATATTCTTTCATAATTTGCTCACAGACGAAGAGCCAGTGGAGGATCGCTCTGCAGCGCGCGGGTCATGTCGAAGGATGTCGTGTTTGTTCTTAAGTGGCCAGTGAATGTTATCTATTCTCCTCCTGTCACAGTAGAGCAACAGTGACACTGCGCACAGAATGCATGACTACTTCTTGGAAACATATGTATGCCATATGATAAAAATTTTTCCTACTTCCTCTAGGTGTTTGTTAATGTTAATGCCGTTTTGGGATTATTTAACTGCGGGATAGCCTAGGCTACTATCTTGCTATTTTTTCCACGTTAATTTATTTATGTATTCAAATTTATATTATAATTATATTTAATGCATTTTTTATATATTAGTTATATATAATTTATAATTAAAAAATACTGAATTTATTTATTTATTTTTACCAAAAAAACAGCTTTACCAAAACAAAACAATAAAAAAAAACAAAAAAACAAAAAAAAAAAAAAAAACAAGCAATGCATTAAGCACGCGAGGTCGCGTTTCTGAGCCGAAACGTGTCTGTCATTGCAGTCGCAATCAAGAGAGGCTGGTTCTGTCAGGATCCAGCTCAGATAAACACACGCGCCAACAGGTGCCGAGCGAGAAGCGCTCGAGCGCTACACGACGAGGCTGTCGCCTGTAGTTTGTGGCGCAGAGGGATGGGTTGTGTGGGGAAGAGGTGCTGTGGTCCACCACTGCTCATCTCTGTAGTGACCGTGTGACTGACGGCTCTGTCCAATTGGGTTTGGACTCGAGATCTCGTGAGACGCGAGCGGTTTGCTGTGAACTTGTTACAAAGATGTAATTAAACTGCTTACACAGCTCTTACAAAAAGAGAGCACTGTCATGATTCTGTGATTTAAATATCATGGTGTATGAGGATGCTAAGATGCTGTTGCTACATCACAGCGTCATGTATTGCCATAAAGATGAAGACAATTCTGTCTTTTATTTTTATTTAAGGGCCTTTTTAAGCACCGAGTCTGTAGTATATGAAAATCCATTCAGTACTATGGCATTTCCATCTGATACCATCAACGAAGCATAGTGCAAACACTATGCAAACTTTATTTGCAAGGGGTATGACCCCCCCCCCCCTCGTCTCTGCTCACCAAGTATGCATTTATTTGATTAGAAATACAGTAAAATAGTAATACTTTTAAATATTGGGACAGTTTAGAATAACTGTTTTCTATTTGTTTATATATGAAAATGTAATTTATTCCTATGATGCAAAGATTAATTTTCAGCATTCAGCATCATTACTCCAGTCTTCAGTGGCATGACCAATCCTATAAATATATTAGTCCAACCAAATTTATTCAGACATCTTTAACAGTTTAGCTATAGTTTGGAAAATAATTCATAAAATATGACAAGAGCTCAGAGTTAAACAATTTTTAATAAATTTTACTGGTAGTCGACTGTATAAATAATTTTTGGGTGATTTATGTCACAATTTATTTTGCAATCCTCACTTACATAAATGAACTGTAGCACCCTGCACTCACTATTAAAAAAAATATAATGTCTGGTGTCTGGATAATTTTTGGTTGGATCGTGTGTGTGTTTGTGTGTATAAGTCAAACCAATTTTTTTTTAAATATACTATATATACATACATACATATATTAACATTTACATTTATTCATTCAGCAGACACCTTTATCCAAAGCGACTTACATACATATTTACATATATACTTACATATATATAAATAGCAAGTCCAAGCAGATTTGACGGTCTTTGCAGTGTTTTATTCAGCTGTTTACAGAGTGGTTCCTTCACTACTTTAGAGGTCACTCTTAAAGTGCCCTTGAATTATATTCTGCTGTCAGATTGGATGCGTTATTCTGGACAGCGAAAGACCTCGAGCCCTATGTCATCAATCTAAAGCAATTTCAGCCCTATTGGTTTCTGCGTCTCGACCAAGTAGTGATTCTCATTCCCAGCAGCAGGTGAGGAGGAGACACCCTTCCCCGAGTGAAGGACTCTTCAGACGCTGCAGAAATCGCTCATCCTGATCAACATGAGGCCGTGGTCTCACTCCACCACTCCACCCACACAAACTATTTACCCCTGAATCCCAAATCCAACAGATCTATTATGGGATTAAAGGCCTTGTTATCAGGCTTTGTGCTGGAATAATAGCAGAGCGTCAGTTCGGAGTCATATGTTATTTTTCTTTGTCTTTTGGAAATGAGACAATGTTCTTTAGTGTCTATACAGTTCTTATGACCGTCATGTCAGTGTATGCGCTGTGTCTCTGTTTTCAGGAAGTCAGCTCTGCATCTCAAGGCTTTCTCTTCCGCATCACTGAGCCAGATAAAAACACTGAATCCAGGCACCACCAACGCTGCCTTTTGCCCTCCTCACAACACACACACACACACACACACACACACACACACCTGCCAGGTATGGGGTTTTTCTGCCTCACGCTGTGCATCTGTCTGTCTGTATTTGTTGAAAGCTTTCTTTATGCCCTAGACATAGTCAATTAATGTGAAAGAATGAAAGGAAAAGATTAAGAAATAAATATATCAGGCCGTATGCTTTTTGGAGTTCTGTCAATGCTATAAAAATTATTAATCAAACAATTATAATCTGTCATTGCTAACTTGATTTTTTTTTTTGGACCAGCACCCACTGGGCCACTTTCCTATAGATGTTTATTTTCATTTATTTACAGTGGCTCCAAAATGCATTTAGATGATCCATATCATTAACTACAACCATGTTTCACTCATGTATACATTTATCTATTTATTTGCTTGATAAGTGTGCTTTTAAAGGAACACCCCACTATTTTTGGTTTAAGTTTACCGTTTTCAAATCAATTCAGTCGATCTCTGGGTCTGACAGCAGCACTTTTAGCTTAGCTTAGCATACACCATTGAATCTGATTAGACCGTTAGCATCTTGCTCAAAAATGACCAAAGAGTTTCGAAATTTTTCCTATTTAAAACTTTACTCAGCTGTAGTTACATTGTGTACTAAGACTGACAGAAAATGAAAAATAGTCCCCAGCTAGTTTCTATAGTTGCAGCAATAGCAGAGTTGCTGTTTCTATTCTGGGACTATTTTCTGGTGCTGTGTAATATCACTGCGCCTGTTGCACTCATGGTACAGCAGCAAAGTTCCCTGATTTGCGCTGGAATGAGAGTATAGTATAGTTATAGTATAGAATGAGAGTATAGTTCCTAGCCATATCAACTTTTCATTTTCCGTCAGTCTTAGTACACAATTTAACTACAGAAGAGTAGTGTTGTTTTTGGCAGCTGTGTTAATTTTAGTTTTAGTCTAGTCTTTGTGTCATTTGACATGACATTTTAGTCTAGTTTTAGTCGACAAAAACTAATTTAATTTTAGTCTAGTTTTAGTCAATGAACATTGAATTTTAGTCTCTTTTTAGAAATGCAATTCTATTTAACCCAGTCAATATAGTGTAAGTACCTAGTAGTATAGACAAAAATAAAATGTTCTTTTAGCCAAACCCATTTCAAACAAGGTTATCTTATTATATCGTTGTTAACTTATAGACTCATTAATACATCCATTCCAGACACGGAAGACGCTCTGATTTGAATTTACAATATTTATTTTAACAGCCAAACATTTTAGAATTAAACATATAGGTCCCATTCTCTGTGTCAGACTTAACTTTGTTTGTTGACATCTTTTAAATAATGTCACGAGTGGGACTTAAGGAAGTGACATCACCTGCGTCTGCGCAGTGTGACCCGATGCAGCCCCTGAAGTGAGACACAGGAAACACAAATACTGCAAAATAATAATAACAACGCGACTAAACGAGATGAAATAACGTTATAATATTTTGGCCAACGAAAATGAACAGACATTTTAGCATAGTTTTTATTTTGTAAACCACATTTAGTCTCGTTTTTATTCATCAACAATATTGCATTATACATTTAATTATAGTCATCGTCACATGACCAGGATTTTTTGTTGCATCTCGTCTCGGTTTTGTCACGTGATAAAGGGTCGTTGACGTCGATATTCAGTCAATTTTCGTTGATGAAAGCAACACTATAGAAGAGTCAAGTTTTAAATAGGAAAACTATCGAAACTTTTTGGTCATTTTTGAGCGAGATGCTAACGGTCTAATCTGTTTCAATGATCTATGCTAAGCTAAGCTAAAAAGTGCATTTTTTCAAAAAAGTGAGGAATTTGGTAAAAGTAAAAAAAATGCTTGGTTTTATATTTTGTATTTAATTTAATGGCACTCAAACATTTTAACTGCGCAGTACAATATTTATTTTATTTATCTGATCTTATTTAATTTAATATGTCAAATTGCTTAATCATGATTAATTCCTTCCACGAAATAAGTTTGTATTTACATAATACAGTATATGTATGTGCATATTTAAATGTATTTGTAAACACACACACGTATATAT
This sequence comes from Carassius auratus, assembly GCF_003368295.1. Classification (NCBI taxonomy): domain Eukaryota; kingdom Metazoa; phylum Chordata; class Actinopteri; order Cypriniformes; family Cyprinidae; genus Carassius; species Carassius auratus. The sequence continues at coordinate 33,728,995 of NC_039251.1, forward strand.
TTTGTTATATATATATTTTTTTAAATATGATTTATATTATATATAAAAATATTACATATTTTGCCCATATTATATTATCTAAACACAAACTTTCATTGTGGATATTGCGATATTGACAGCCCTAAAAATTAATTGAATATTCAGTTGGCTCCACACTGAATGTCTGTAATTATATATATATATATATTTTTTTTTTTTCTGGACTCAGAAGTGGGTGATATTGTTGATGAGATTTCTAGTCTCGGTTTTCTCTGATGGTTTCTGTGTGTGGGATGTGCTGTATGTAATATATGTTTTTCTGTCAAGAAGGTGTGTGCGCTATGTAAAGGCTTCCTGTCATGCAATAGTTTTATGTTGGGAGTTGAGTCATGAGTGAGAGCGTCTGTCTGGCCGAGTCGGGATGGGACGGCACCTGTTCCTTCTCACACAGTAACCGTGAGCAATGCAGTGACTCCCTATAGTTTTATGGCTACCTCGTCATGGAGGTTACTCATCGCAGCAGTGTGCAGGAGTCTTCAGAAATATATCCACAAAAGTGCACCCACATGTTGGCATGTTTCTTAACACGAAATCACAAAGGGCCGACATGATTCAGAGTGTGGAGTTTTGGTCAGAAAGAAGTTTGCACGATAACATAGTCATATTAAACTGTGTGCAGATACTCATAAAGAAGTTATATAATGCTCAAGCTGCTACTCTTTTGTACTTAGGTTGCCTTTACAAGCTGCTGACTAAAAGTGTTGAAGGAATATTGGATTATTTGTACAGTCAGGTCAGATCAGAAAACAGCTTTGCTACCTTCACTATTGTTCAAAAGTTTGAGGCTGTTAAGATTTTTTAAATGTTTTTTTTTTTTTTTATTATTAAGTCCTTTTAACGCAAGACGTTTATGCAAAATACAGTAAAACCGCAATATAGTGAAATATTACTACAATTTAAAATAACTGTAATTTAATTATATGGTGCAAATATTAATTTTCAGCATTATTTTATCAGTTTTCAGTGTCACATGACCCTTCAGAAATCATTCTGATATGCTGATTTCCTGATAAAGAAACATTAATATTAATATCAACTCTTAAAACACTTGTGTTGCTTAAGATTTTTATTGAAACCTTAATAGAAAAGAAAAGCATGTTTTTTTAAATAATGTGAAAGTCACTTACTGTCACTTTTGATCAATTCAGTGTGTCCTTAATTAATAAAAGTATTAATTTATTTCAATCAATCAATGAAATAAAACCTTACTGACGCCATCCATCCAACTCGAAACCAAAACCAGATCCAGGTTAAAAATAAGAGGACTGGATGATGTCAACTGACCAGCAACATTTTAAAGAAACCATTGAAGTGTGTCCTATTGTACACACAGTACAAATCTTCTAAAAGTTAATTTTGTCATATTTTAGGAGTGCACTAACATGCAAATGTTCTCTGAGTAAACAGACATGGGCCAAAAACCACAAAACTCCAATCTGAGTTTAATAGGCTTTTGAATGCAAGGCAGAGTCGGCCACTAACAACAGCATAATAAATACAGCATTCCCAGAAGAAACAGTGGATTAAAACCATCTCTCTGAAAAAAAGATCAATATCCTTGAAAGGCAACCCTCAATGTTTAAATGCTGCAAATGAAAACCGCTTTGTTTAACTGCCAATAATGAAATCCAAGACGAGAATTGAGCACGGCCCGACTTTGATATGCTCCTAACTGCATTTCTTTATCTTCATTAAGAGGCTGCCATTCACAACAGCTTAAAGACAAACTGTTTGTCTCAGCCTTATTATGGCGACTAACTACAAACTGTCATTTGGCATCGGCGGAGCGCTCCACACTCAATGCTTATCACATGTCATCTCTGCGTGGCAGCACAGAAATTACGCTCCTCTCATGTTTCTTTTGTGCTCTCGACATCGTCTTTGTCTTACACAATTAAGGTGTTACACGGTAGAATAATTTAAATTGCCAGCACTAAAATGGAGACGGAGGCTCTTTTTAAAAATAGCAGAATTTGTTTACTGATTGTATGCAGCCATTGACTTTCCCATTACTGGAGAAGAGCTCTGATTAGTGGATGTGCCGTTTGAGGCCGAGGGGACAGGGTTACAATACCGAGCGCTTATACTCATTGTTTAGTGGATCTCTTTGCTTGGCATTACTGCTGGACACGGGAATAAAAGTGTCAAGGCAGCTCCGAGGCCATTTTCTGACAGATGCTCAGCAGCCCTTGTGAGGCGAGACAGGCTGCGTCAGTCTTACCTTTGGAAACTTTTTGAAAGGCTCTCTTAGAGGTTTTCATATTTTACACTGTGTTATGCGTCTCATGTGCGCCTCAGATGCCAGGTGAAAACTATTATTCCGGAGCTGTGTGCAATGCAGATGTCTGTCAGGAAGTGATTGTTTTCTTTGGGTATATCCACGTGCTGCAGATGTGCAGTCCTGAGTATGAAAGCCAGTCTATATGTAGTAATGACTTCATATGTGAAGCGTTTCTTGAGGTTAACCTACTTTTCTGTTGACGCTGTGGTCCCTGACAAGAAACCACCCAAATAACAACACATTTCCATTGTCTGAAAGCCAAAGGGTCTTCATTTGAATAGTGTAATAGCAGTATCATCATGTACAAGTGCACTTGGAGGTTTCCAGCGCTGAAGAAAACTTTACAGAGAAAACCACAAATGCTGGGTTGTTTCAACCAAACTTTGGGCCAAATATGGACTAACCCAGCTGTTGGGTAAAATTTTTTAATTACATTTTAAATCCAAACGTCCCAGTACTGCAGATCAGTCTTACATTGATTGCTCATATTATGTATAGAGTGTAATTGGAATATACTTTAGTTTGTCATTTCTTTTAAAATGTTTCTCCACAAATCCCTTTTGGAGCTTCCACTGAGCCAATATGCTGAATCAAATATCATTTTTATGTGATTTATAACGCCATCACATATATTATTCTAAATATTCATTGCGATATTGCTGTATTTTATGGCTCCTTGTATGTTTAACCATATCCAGCTCCTTTTAAAAAAATCTTTGTCGTAAACAAAGCCTTTGAATAGAACTGGAAAACCAGCCCATAAAACAGACACTTTTCTTTTATGAATTTACGGCTCACAGTTTTCACCCGCCATTGTTTTCCTTGAGCAGATTCCATGGAGTATAAATGGTTCCTCCACCACTTAACCATTAACAATTTCTGTCTTTGTTTTGTAATTATAGAAATGTTTTATCCAGTGTCAGCAGGGACATGTTTCAACATCCAGGGCTCTTCTTTTTATCTCCTGATTATATGGTAGTGGGAACACGCTTTTTCTTGCATCGAAATGAACGTTTGCCAAATACGTTGAGTGTAAAACATAAAACTTTGCTTTGGCACAAATATTGCCCAGAATATGTGTGAGCGTGCTGCTTTTCTTGGTTTTATATAAAAGGTTATGCAGACATTCATGCCTTACGGCAAACCGGAAAAGTCATTTCGATTGATTATAGGATTAGTGTAGAAAACTGCTGGTTATGAGCATGATTGTCAGAGGTCACGTTTGGGTTTAGTTCTGTGTTACTAGGTCATGTATTGATTGTTACCTTCGATCTGTGAAAAGTCTCGTAAGATTCACATGAAACATTCAACTGGGGTTGGAAAGATTATAGTCGACATTATCAACAACAATCACACTAAAATAAAAATAAAACATTGTTGGAAAATATTTTTTGTGGTTGGATGGTCTGATCTCATACGACCTTATGTAAGGTCAAGTCACCATTATTTGTATAGCATATTTTATAATGCAGATTGTGTCAAACCAGCTTTACACAGGGAAATAATGTGTCAAAATAATTACCTGACAAAACCAGCAGTTTAATTCTAGGTTGCAACAAAGTCAGATTGTGCAGAGGACTCATTACCACTGTACTTCAGATGCAATTCAATAGAACAAGACACTCATGAGATGCAAATGAAGTTGAACCAGTGCAAAAAAAAAAAAAAAAAATGCTAATAGAAAAATAATTTTGCATTCTTTATTTGGGGTAAAAAGAAGTTCAATAAACGCTTTACTTTTAGCGACTAACTCAGCTTTAAATCATGCAGCTTTTCAGTTTTAAACCGTGTCAGTGTGGCTCTCGGTTAGAGTTACAGCTTGATTTCCGGCTATGAAGCAGCTTTTATGTATATGGATATGCATAACTCAAAATTTTAGTGATTTGCTGCCCAACCTGAGACTCAAACTCACAACCTTCAAGTCCAACTCCAACACCCAACACCAAAGCCTACTGATTAATTGATAAAATAATCAACAATTAGTCAGTATTTAATAATTCTTAGATTATTAGTATCAAATTAATTGTCTGTTGCAGCATTACATTTAACACTAGGTTCAAACTGGAAATCAGACTGTTGACCCAACACTTTTGCATGTTATTTCAGTGCGAAAATCTTACTCACTAACCACCCAAATCCAGTTTAACCAGACACTACTTTACCCTGAACTCATCTACCACTTGCATCTTGCATATAAAAATCATCCTTTTACATGAAAACACACCTCCTTTCTGTGTCTTATTCAGAAAATATCTATTTGCCATGTGCAATACATATGATATAATAATTATTATATTGTGATCTTTTTAAGACTGGTTTGCGTACATTTTCGTTTGATCCATGCTATCAGTAATTTAAGGAATGATGATTAGATGATGCAATTTCTGGTGTTTGGATCTCTTTAGGTTTGACGATGCTCGACATTCCTAGTAAAGTACGCCAGATTACAGTGACCTGCTGTATCCTTCTCAACTAAGCATTCAGAAACAGCCTGCAAGAATTGGACTGTGCAAGTTACATTATGTATAATTATATTGTATAATCATGGCCCAGTGGTTAGAGAGTTTGACTCCTAACCCTAGGGTTGTGGGCTCGAGTCTCGGGCCGGCAATACCACGACTTAGGAGCCCTTGAGAACTGAATCCCTAGTGGAGTTTACTAGATCATTGAAAACCAACTGTGTATCATGTAAGATTTAAGCATCTGGACAAATCTGAACCCTTTTTAGATCATTTTTTTGGACATAAGAGGGTGTCACTCATTCGTTGTGTCTCTCTATGATAGTCATGGTTGTTTCATGGGTTTAACCGCTGGTGGCTGTATGGCTGTAACCAAACACAGGGTGTGTTTTATCAGCTAGTCATTGGAGCCAGGCAGCGGTTGGACTGGAATTGCAGGCTCTTGCAGAGACTTTTGAAGTACGAGGAAATGTTGCTCAACCCTATACCCTGCCGAGATTTTCTGGTACTCTAATGATTTCAAAAAGGCTGTGTAAACAGTGGATTTATTTTCACTCTGAGCCTCCAAAAACTATTAGAGAGGAGTTTAGGGATCTGAGCGCTGAAAACTGAAGCCTCTGCGTGCCTCATGTTCGGAAAGAGCTTCACGGTAGCTAACCGACGGTCTACTTAAGCTGGGAGAATTGTGGTTTGTCTGTGAGTGTAGAAATCTTCCCATCTCATTTGCCTTAGTCTGGTACACATTATGAGTCTCTTTCCATGCCGCTCTGTTATTCTTGCTCGAGCCCTGTGCATGGCCCAAAGCTCCCCAGAGCTATGCATTTTCACACGGGCTGATCGTCACTGTTGTGCTTGGCTTTTCTAAATGCACACCTTCTATAATCACTACTGACACTGGCACCTGCACACGACTGCGTATCAAATACAGCTCTGTGAAATTATAGACACTTCTGAAGACGACTGTTATGTTACAGAGACTTACACTCCTGTAAAAGTGCAGAAATCCCGTTGTGTTTACACAGAGTTGGTATCAAGCCAAACAATGAAGAACAAAGCCAATGTGGTAGATTCAAACGTCTTAATATAGTCACATCCTGAACTGGGTTTTGCTGGTACTTTACCTCAAAATCTTACATTTCAGCATCTGGCACCTCTGGAGCTGCTGGAAGCTGACCATATTTCTCTTAAAAATAAGGCGAAAAAATCAAGCGATGCCATAGAAGAACCATTTTTGGCTCCACAAGGAACCAGTCAGTCAAAGGATCTTTAAAGAAGCATCTCTTTCTTGCCTTTTTATAATCTAAAGAACCTTCTTTTCACCACAAAGAACCTTTTGTTGAACAGATAAGTTCTTCAAATGTTAAAGGTTGTTCATGGAACCATTTAGACAAAAAGGTTTTTCTATGGCATCGTGAAGCCCCTTTATTTTTTAGAGTGTATCTCTGGGAGATGCTGTGTGATGTGGTACAGGTGTGGCATAATTAGACATATGTCCTTAGTAAGATAACATTCTGTCCACATGCAACAATAACCAGTGGCCGTGTGTTAGTTGTGGGAAGACAATTGTGTAATTTTATTTCCCAGGGGCAATTTGAAAGAATGTTAACAAGTGCATAGAGGTGATGTAACACATGTTGTCACGCTGTAATCCAGGCTTTCACTTTAATATTACTCTGTGCTCATCTTTCTGACTGCCTAAATGAACAGTCAGTTGGTTTTAATCTACAACACTGTTCAGCAAATCAAGACATTAACAACTTTAAGAAAAATGTAAAAAAAAAAACTTGCACAGAAATACATAAAGGTGAATAAGCAAATGTATTACCCTGAGATTTAAACTTAATTCATCCTGCACTGTTTATGAACACGATACCTGCATTCATTGGAAAAAAACAACTATTCATCAATTTGCCAAATAAGTTGCAAATTCAAAGAATTTAAACGAAAATGTATGATTTTAGGAAAAACCTTAACTAAGGTCCTGATTTACTAACAGCGTGCACTAGCGCAAACCCTTTTTTGGCATTAAAAAAATATATTGTCAAGATTTACTGAAGACACACAGTGAAACATAAGTGATGAAAAGGTGTGGACAGTAATTTTTGCAGCTGAACTTACTGATTATCCATTTGTAGGAATTTCACTTTCAAACGCAACATTTATCCGTCTGTAAGTGAAAATGAGGTGATTGACTATGTTTTGATGTGGTCAGTTTACTGGTATTTGGTATTTTTTGCCATTATTTATCATCCGAAAAAAACATGGCTTTGTCTTTTAAAATCACACTTTCTTGAGTTAGTACTTTTTTGAATAAGTAATTACTTTGCGACCTCAAGAAGAGTATGTATTGCATGAATGTGTGTAGTATGAATGTAATCTGGACGCATCCTCGCCGTGTTGTCAGTGTCATGTGACCAGCGTCATTCACTTCACTGCCATCCATAAATCCTCTCCCATGGCCTCATGGGATATTAAAGTTTCCGTCATATGCACACTTCAGTGCACACTTCAGAATCACGCCGGAATACTACTCTTTTGTGAGCACTATAAATTAGTAAATACTTTTTTCACATACTGTTTTATATAGTAGGGTCATATGCTATTTCGAATGCAGCCCATGTTTTAACCCAATTTGCATGCATGTATTGTTTGTGCCTGATTATCATTGGCTCTGCTTGTTTGCACTGTTCATAGTAGATTGCGTTGATCATTATGAAAAGGATCTAACTTTATCTGTTTTCTTTATTTTGCGGATTGTCAGTAGATCAGCTGCAGAACTTTCCACCTCAGCACTTTTATGGGATTGCACCCTGTTTAGTAAATCTGACCCTAAACATATAAGTTCACCCTTGAACCTATAACTCGATCGGTGATTGGCTGGGTGTAACATATGAAAATGCACAATTAATTGAGTTCTTGCATTCATACCAATTCGCCACTAATTTGACAAAACGTAAAAATAGTTACGAATTATTTGGGAAATTTATTAGAAATTTCTGAGTGGGTCCTACACAAGTATTTTTTCTCAGTGTAGAACACCCTGACAATCCTTTGCATCTCGGACGACACAAAAAGCAAGTCGTTCATTTTAAACGTTTTAAAGGTTTTTTGAGAGGAACAGCTTGGCCTGTTCTCAGCTCTTATTTTTCCCACAAGCATCGAGAGCATTTGTACCGTTTTTCCGCGTAAGTGCACACAAGTGCTTGAGGCACTAGACAGACACATACACTGATGTCACAGCACAAGGAGAAATCCTCCCGATGTACAGTGCACACTACAACATTTACACACTCTGTCACCACGATGAATTATGTGATTGCAGTCAATGAGAAAATCTACTGTATTTTGAGCGCCATTTACAGACAGGCGCGGCGAGAGCGAGAGAGAGGAGGGGGTTTCAATCCGGCGGCGCGTGTTGAGAGACTGTCAGCGTTTAAAACGAGCATTTTGATTAGTCTCCGATTGAGGAGTCTCTCTCTGCCTTGCCTCGTCCTGGGTGATTAGACTAAAACGGTCGCTCGTCTTGACTGGAGATCGCAGCAGTTGCACATAACACGCTCCGTGATTGAAGGTCGAAATATTTTGAATTCTAATGGAGGCTGGCTGGATGAATTGCCTGAAATAGACTGTAGAATTTCCGAACAGCCTCAACCTCCCTCCCTCCTCCTCCCTCCCCAAACCGCCCCGTGTCCGCTGTGAAAAGAACGCTTGGGAATGGCTGTGCTTGATGATCATAGAATTACTGGATGGTGATTCTAAACCCCTCAAAGAGGAGTTGCTATGGAGATCTCGTTCCAAACTGTTGGATGATTCCCCCTCAGAAAGCCTGGAGAGCAGAGGGCTGAACACATCATTGTTCAGGTGGTGGTTGGTTAGGAAATTGCCGGTGGCTGAGCAATCACAGCGGCGGCTATAGTTAAGGATCTAAAACGGTTTGCTCTCGGAATGGTGTGGGACAACACGAATGTGCATATGATGGTTCCTTTCAATCAAGCCGCTCTCAGACGCACCGGCCGGGGCAGGGAAATGTCAGACCGAGCGTTCCCGTGAAAGACGAATGAAAACCATTATTGTCTCTCAAGGCTAATGAAATCTGGGACTGTCCTGATATATCTATTCTTTGACTGCATGAATCTCCGAGCCGGATTGAAAGGTTATCTTCCCTGTCAAGTGAAACCTCTCAATGTCTCATCTACCGGCGCTTTCGGCCTCTATAATATTATGTTAATGAAGTATTTGGGAAAAGATTTCCACCGTTTTGGCTAGGGAGAGAGCAAACATTCTGGCCTGCAACAAATGAGATATTTTCAAGCTACATGTGGTGTCTGAAATGTTAGCAGTTTGTCTCTTTGAGAACTCGTCTTGCTTGCACTCTGTAAACATGGCGAGTCCATTATATTTGTGTATGTAACCAGATTATTTTGCTGTTGTGTAGACGAATGGCTTCTTCTTCTGACAGACTCGTAAAGTAGCTTTTACGGTCTTGAATGCCAGGGCAATTGCAGCAGCACATTCATGTAGAAGATCTTAACAGCGAGCCAAGGAATGCAAGTGATCTAGATGTGCTCTTCCCTTTTCACGTGTGGGAACACGCACAGGAAGCGGACTGCCGCTGAGCACTGTAATTTGAGTGAATGATGTCGATCACATGATCTCGCAGCCGCCAACAACAAAGGAGACAGTTGTGGCATCAGAATCTGTCCTGAGTGCCTCGTATGTTTTTCTGCCTAATAATGGACTTGCGTCGCACTGAATAGCCTATCTGTGATTCTGCGAATCCTCAGTAAATATCATGCTGTGCAGCTTTATCCACAAAAACCATGTATGCAGATACATCACATTGATGTAATATGAACAGTAAATCACAGGTTTTAGACCATACAGTACATCTTCGGTGCATCTAGCTATTTATGCAGCACAGACAAAAGTTGAATATCTTTTCAGGCAAAGCTACTAAAATTATACATATGTATTACAATTGCCCATAAATTGCAGATACTTGTGTTTACATGCATTAAATATGCAATATGTAAATGACTATGGAAAATACCTATGCATACATACTCCCTAAAAATGTATACACACAGTTGTTTAATACATATAACTACAATAATATGCACAAGATGCATTGAGTTTACCATAAATTACGTTTTTAAAATTCTTTAATTTAAGTTTGCTTTTTAAAATGTTCAATTCAGTTTTTTTACCACAGCTGTGCTGTGAAAAAAGCTTCGATCTCTTCACAGGCACTTTGTGTGTCGGTGTGCATGAACACTTGTATTTGCTGCTGTTGTGGCTCTACAGATCTCGTTTCTCAGCGAGGCTTTGGCTGTTTCTGTTAAAGATGAAGGCTTTTGCTGGGTCAGACAGCCCAGGCACACCTGCTAATGGCCCTTCCAAACATACAGTAACTAAAGAACAGCAGTAAAATGGTAATTGCCAGATAGACTTGACTTCTGAGGCCGCTCTCTCTCTCACCCTCCTCCAGAGCTCTTTTTTACGGTTTTTCTTGCGGTTGGCTGTGGCGCCGTGCCCTCATAAGTGCAGTCTTCTCAGAGAACTTCACCCAACCTGTTGTTAAAGGACTAATTGTGGAGATTTCCCCTCGGCTTGTCCTCTGCGATCCGTGTTTATTCAAACATCAAACAGACGCTTTCACTTACTGGGAAATGTAAATATTGGAAAAATGCAAACTAAACTAACACATGCTTTATACCTATAATTTTTCCCCACTGCTTTTAAATAAATCAAATACATTCAGAATCAATTTTGTCTTTACTTAACAATTTTTTTTTTAATGAATAAATTGTAATTGTAATAAATGCATAGTTATCCTAAAATTCAGTACATATGGTGTTATTAGTGAATATTGTGACTAACACATTTTGAAGAAATCCCTGTGTGAAATGATAAATAAAATATCCCAAGAGAGATTCCCTTGAAAAATTACATATGGAAAATACAATGGTGCTTAAATTAGCAGATATATTTCTGGCCATCCAGGAATGACTCGCGTAATTTTTTTCTTAAAGTTCAAGCATTAACGCAGAGAACAATAGCACACTTTCTACCCAATCACTGCAGAACTGGGAACCGGCAAATTGAAGCAGCAAAACAATAATTCCCTTGATTAGCCCCTTTCTGCGTGGGGTAAGTGAACTGTTTATACTGTGGAGTACCTCAGAGAGAGCAGAGCAACCAAAACAGCCTCATTAGCCGCGCAGAAATTGGATAACTTCATTTCAGCAGGACAGCCAGACAACGTCATGAAAGCTTTCTGCAAAGTGCAAGACTTTACCTTGCATATGACACAGGGCAAAGTAGCCTTATACAATATTTTATTAATAAAATTAAGATGAAATACAATGCTTAATAGATCATGTCATGAAACTTTGACTCATATATTTCAAATTGTTCATAGGCGAAATGTACTCCTGATATGTTAAAGATTATTTTTTGACTTAATATAATAAACAAATAATATGTTATCAAAATTATTTCCAAGTTATTACGATGATTATGCATTTTTGTTTTGTTTTGTTGATAACCCATAGAATCTTGGAAAATTAAGAAAGGAACCCTTTTTTTGTTCTGCATATGGATTCATGCAACTGATTCAAAAATGAAAGCTTTTGTTTTGTTTGAGAACATATTGCATCTTACAACTGATTGAAAAAGAACAAAAACCTAAATCTGTAAGAGTTCCATTATTCCATTATTCCAAAGCTTCACCTTCTAATATGCCACGATTGTATGCGTTATCAACATCACAAAACCAATCTTCACATTGTAGCAGTTCCAAGATTCAATACACCAAGAAAAACAAAATATGCCAAACAAAATCTTCACTTTCGAATATTCCATGACTCTGTAGATTATCAACAAAAGAAAACAAAGGATTCTATATGTGCAAAACAAAAGATTTAGTTTGATAACAGAGAAACATAAAGCAGTTAAAAAAAAATATTTTATTTTAAGTTTAAAAAATTACTTTCTAATATTCCATTATTCTATAGATTATCAACAAAACAAAACAGAAAACAAAATAAAACAGTAACTTTGCTTTATAAAATTCCATGATCCAATTGACTATCCATAAAAACAAAACATAAAACTAAAGATTCAAGTTGTAACAGTTCCATGATTTTTTATGCAAAGCTAAACAAATGATTCTGTTTCAGTTTTATGACTCTATAAACAAATTAAACTAAATGATAGCTTACATTTGTAACAGTTCCGTAATTCCATATGCAAATCAAAACTAAAGATTCACTTTTTTAACGTTCTATCATGCTTCTAGATATTAATGAAACAAACGAAACAAAACAAGGCCTCGCTTTGTAAGAGTTCCATTATTCTATGTGCAAAGAAATGTTGTTTTGACAAAAAAGAATCATAAAACCGTTTTCATTTGGAACTGATAGAATGTAAAGCTTTTGTTTGTTTTATTTTCATATAGAATTGGTTGAAAGTAAAGAGATTTTATGAGCAGTTTTGCTAGAATATCTGTGAATTTGAGGGAATTGGGTAATAATTATATAGGCAAAATCAGTTTTGTGTCATGGTTAAGGTAAGTGAATCATCAATATTTTCTTGCTCAAACTTGTTTGACATCGTTTAGAGTGACATGTAAGATAGATGGGAGTGAATAATTGTCATGCCGTATTGCATGCAGGACCTGTGCTGTCATCGGCCGGCTCCAGAGAGGTGTCAGCTAAACACCCTCAGGCCTACTACAAAAAACACACATGCCGATCGTAGCCACACATGCCTCCCGCGTGATGAATGGTCATCAGGCATCTATGATTTATGAATTGCAAAATGTTGTTGCTTAATCAACATATACTGTCTTCAGCTTTAAAGCACTAATACTTCAGCTTATTTTTGTATGCAAACACATTGTTTGGACTGTAAAAGCTTAGCATGTGTATGCATGTATACAGCGTGCGTGCGTGTGTTTGTGTGGTTGTGTAATGTGCTACTGTTTAGGGTTTCACATTGCATGCAGGCTTTCCATGGAATTATTAAAAACTTCATGGCAGGTCATGTGATCCCTTCCGAGTGCAGTGAGTGGTCAGACTCGTGACTCAATACCTCTGCGAAGACCTGTAACACGGGCTGTGATTGGTTCTTGCTCCGCCCCAATCACAATTTAGCTTTGTGTGTGTGCGGTGAGCAATTGAACTGAATCAGAACTTAAGTGTCTCAGAGATTCATTATCTAATCACTGCCAGGACGACCCTTCACAATACACCCTGATTATGATCAGAGGACCCTACACTCGCTACACTGCCTTGAGTTTCACACCAACACACATGCAGCAAACACACAGCTCCACCGTGTAAAGAGACCACCGCGGTATGAAGAGGGACAACACCTACAGTGTTTTTTTTTTCTCATCATGACTGTGTGAATATGAGTGTTTATTTGAATGAATCTTGTCTAGATTTACATTGTTCCTCATCTTATAAAAACAGTGCTTTTTGACCTACTTAAGTAGGAAGTACTTTCATAATTACTTTAACAAATATTGAAGATGAGCTAAAATATACATTGTTGTCAAGTCTAAACTTTTCATGTTTTTAAATGTAGTTGCAATTACACGTTTGTAATGAAGTTGCATTTAAGTACTGATAAAAAATATATAAATGTTAAATGTGATGATGAATAACTTAGTACTATTAAAATTAAGATCAAGTAGTTTACATGTGATTTAGTGTTAGTCAAAATATCAAAATAATGTACCGCTTTCAAATATGAAGAAAAAAATATTATTAAAACACGCACTTAAGTAAAACTTTAAATTTTACATCATTAAAAAATGCATATTATAAGTCTACTTAAGTGTGTTAACAAACATAGAAATGAAATTGTGCTCAATTTAAGTACACTTAAGTGACCTTTTATTTCATTAATAAATTTTTTTCTTTATTTCTATATTATATATAAGTACAGTTCTTTTAAAACGTACACTATAAGAGAACATTAAATACAGTTGAGAACACCCCTAGTGAAAAATAAAATATACTAAAATATATTTGAAAAATATTTATGTCATGTTACGTATACTACAAATACATTTATGTATTTAATAAAAATACCTTGCAATTGTTCAGTTAGTATATTAACTGGTTAAAGTCTGCTAACAACTAATTCGAACTCGAACAACTACTTTTGTGCTTATGCACTTTAATTGTGCAGAAAAAGTGCTGAACTAAAGATACAGTATACTGAAGTATATTTGATAGTGAAGTGGAATTATTGCAAGTATAATTCAGATAAACTTTAAATAAATTTTAATCTTGCATTTAAAGTTAAAGTGACGTGACATACAGCCAAGTATGGTGACCCATCCACGGATTCGTGCTCTACATTTAACCCATCCAAAGTGCACACACAGCAGTGAACATACACACAGAGCAGTGGGCAGCCATTTATGCTGTGTCATTTGGGGAGCAGTTGTGGGTTCGGTGCCTTACTCAAGGGCACCTTAGTCAGGTTTTAAGGGTGGAGGGTGGCTCATAAAGGGTTAGTTCACCCAAAGAATGAAAATTTGTCCATCTTTTAGTCACCCTCGAAGCATGCTTGGTGTATGTGACTTTCCTCTTCAGAATAATCCAATTGAAGTTATATTAAAAATTGTCCTTGCTCTTCCAAGCCTTTCAATGTGGGTAAGCGGGTGTTTGTTGTCAACAGTTGAGAAGATGTGAAATCACGCTGGTCATGATTAGAAGCATGGAATTTCGGAATAGAATCTTTGCTAAAGTTGTTTCCTTTGCTCCTAGATTTCCCAGAGGCACGCGCATGATGTATACGTGTTCTGTCTTCCACCTTCACGTTTTCCAGTTCCCAACAGTCAGCAGAAGTGAGGGAAAAAAAGTGTTTATTACGTTTGAAATCTGGATATTTATCTTACAAAAACAAATGGATTCCCTACAGGGGCCTTTATTCACCCCCAGAGCTGTGTGAGGGACGTTTTATTACAGATGCACGCACTTTATTCCACGTCCTTTGAACAGTTGACAACAAATACCCACTTACCCCCATTGAATGTCTTGGAAGAGCAAAGACAGTTTTTAATATAAATTCGATTGGATTATTCTGAAAGAGGAAAGTCACATACAACTAGGATGCTTCGAGGGTGAGTAGAAGATGGACGAATTTTCATTCTCGGCTGAACTAACCCTTTAATATTGAGAAATATGCATTGTGCACGAGTAGTATTCCTAATAAAGTTTAATTATAATTTTTATATGAATACGTTCTGAGCGATATGTCAGTAAATATGTTAATTGAATTGAACTATACTATGAAACTATACTATTGAACTATACTATGACACTATACTATTGAACTATTCTATTTAACTATACTATGACACTATACTATTGAATTATACTATTGGACTATACTATGACACTATACTATTGAAATGGAAGCTTTAGCCTAAGTTCTGCCAGGAAGACTCAATCACTTCGTCACTAATTACCTTCATCATTATCCAATCACGTCTTTATACTCCTGTATAAAAGATCGTACTTACACATGTTTGAGTTTGCGAATGCCGACGCGACAACAACCTCCACCCTCCCCACCACCACCAGGATGGTCCTGTCCTTACCTTCCAGGGGGGTCGGCTGCGCCCCTGCCTTCGTCTTCAGGCAGGAAATGCAGATTCGCTACCCTCGGATTACGAACCATGGACGGGGCCTTCCGCCAAAGAAATTTATTATTGTGCTCGCTGAGCTGTCAATAAATGTATGCTTCGTACATCCTTCTATCTCCCGAGTCTTTCTGGTAGAACTATACAATTGAACTATACTATTAAACTATACTATTGAACTATACGATTGAACTATACTATTGAACTATACTATGAGACTATACTATTGAACTGTACTATTGAACTATACTATTAAACTATATGATTGAACTATACTATTGAATTATAATATTGAACTATACTATGACACTATACTATTGAACTATACGATTGAACTATACTATTGAACTATACAATGACACATGCTATTGAACTATACTATGGTACTATACTATTGAACTATACTATGACACTATACTATTGAACTATACTATTAAAGGGGGGGTGAAATGCTATTTCATGCATACTGAGTTTTTTACACTGTTAAAGAGTTGGATTCCCATGCTAAACATGGACAAAGTTTCAAAAATTAAGTTGTACGTTTGAAGGAGTATTTTTGTTCCAAAAAAACCTCTTCCGGTTTGTCACAAGTTTCGGAAAGTTTTTTTCGAGTATGGGTCTGTGTGTTAAATGGAGCGGAATTTCCTTATATGGGTCCTAAGGCACTTCTGCCGAAAGAGCGCGCACTCCCGTATAGCGAGGCTGAGCACACATTTCACTGATCAGAGCGATTCACTGATCAGAGCGAGAGCGTCGCGAAAAGTCACAAAAGAAGTGTGTTTTTGGTTGCCAGGGCAAGACAACCCTGCACAGATTACCAAAAGAGAAACAGCATTAAGGGACCAGTGGATGGAGTTTATTTTTACAGAGCATTAACGGAGTTGTGCAAGTGTTTTTTTTTGTTCCCTGCATTTCGAAGATGCTTGTTTTACAAACAAGGCCCAGTTTGACGCCGGATTTGCACATCGTTTATTTCTTAAGGATAATGCAGTCCCAACGAAAAAGGGTCACGATCGTGTGTTGGAACCGCATGCGGTGAGTAAAACTGCTTCAAATATCTCTGTGTTGTTAACTTAGCTATCAGCGCGTAAGCACATCAAGTAAACAACATGCGATGTTGTCATCAAACTGCACTTTCCACATGTACAGCTTAAAAAAAAAAAAAAAAAAGACGACATAAAGTTGAACTTAGTCATTTTCCAAAACCGCTAAGCAAATATATACAGTTTCAGTTCATACCACATAGAGACGCCTTTGCTGATGCTGCTCTTGTTAAATTTCAGCCTCTGGATCTGTGTCACAGCTTCCAAACGCTCTCAACGCAAAAGCCTACTGGCGCTCGTGATTCTTTAGCTCCGCCCACACGTCACGCCTCTAGGCGCTCGTGTTTTTCCGGGAAAAATCGGTACAGACTATCTTTCTCTTATAAATATAATAAAAATAAAGACTTTTTGGAGTTATGAAGGATGCAGTACTACTCTATAGGTACTCAAGATTAACAGGATATTTTGTAAAAACAAGCATTTCACCCCCCCTTTAAACTATACTATTGAACTATACAATTGAACTATACTATTGAACTATACTATGACACTATGCTATTGAACAATACTATTGAATTATACTATGACACTATACTATTGAACTATACTATTGAACTATACGATTGAACTATACTATTGAACTATACTATGGCACTATACTATTGAACTATACTATGACACTATACTATTGAACTATACTATTAAACTATACTATTAAACTATCCGATTAAACTATACTATTGAACAATACTATGAAACTACTATTTAACTATACTATTGAATTATACTTTGACACTATACTATTGAACTATACTATTGAACTATATGATTGAACTATACTATTGAACAATACTATTGAACTATACTATGACACTATACTATTGAACTATACTATTAAACTATACTATTCAACTATACGATTAAACTAAACTATTGAACAATACTATGAAACTATACTATTGACCTATACTACTGAACTATACTATTGACCTATACTATGAAACTATACAATTGAACTATACTTTTGAACTATGCTATGTAACTATACTATTGAACTATACTATTAAACTATACGATTGAACTATACTGTTGAACTATACAATGACACTATTCTATGACACTATACTATTGAACTATACTATTGAACTATACTATGATACTATACTATTGAACAATACGATTGAACTATACTATTGAACTATACTATTGAACTATACAATGACACTATACTATTGAACTATACTATGAAACTATACTATGACACTATACTATTAAACTATACTATTCAACAACTATACTATTCAACTATACGATTGAACTATACTATTGAACTATACTATGACACTATGCTATTGAACTATACTATTGAATTATACTATGACACTATACTATTGAACTATACTATTGAACTATACGATTGAACTATACTATTGAACTATACTATTGAATTATACTATGACACTATACTATTGAACTATACTATTGAACTATACTATGACACTATACTATGACACTATACTATTGAACTATACTATTAAACTATAATATTGAACAATACTATTGAACAATACTATTGAACAATACTATGAAACTATACTATTGAATTATACTATGACACTATACTATTGAACTATACTATGACACTATGCTTTTGAACTTTACTACTAAACTATACTATTCAACTATACGATTGAACTATACTATTGAACTATACTATGAGACTATACTATGACACTATGCTATTGAACTATACTATGACACTATACTATTGAACTATACGATTGAACTATACTATGACACTATACTATTGAACTATACTATGACACTATACTATTAAACTATACGATTAAACTATACTATTGAACAATACTATGATACTACTATTTAACTATACTATTGAATTATACTATGACACTATACTATTGAACTATACTATTGAACTATACCATGACACTATACTATTAAACTATACTATTCAATTATACGATTAAACTATACTATTGAACAATACTATGAAACTATACTATTGAACTATTCTTTTGAACTATGCTATGAAACTATACTATTGAACTATACTATGACACTAAACTATTGAACTATTCTATTAAACTATAGTATTCAACTATACGATTAAACTATACAATTGAACTATACTATGAAACTATACTATTGAACTATACCACTGAACTATACAATTGAAGTATATTATGAATCTATACAATTGAACTATACTATTGAACTATACTATGAAATTATACAATTGAACTATGCAATTGTACTATATTATATACTACAACTATATTATAAAACTATATTATTAATCTGTACTATGAAACTAGATTATCGAACTATACTATTAAACTATACTTTTGAACTATACTATTGACAGTGTGTCAATTATGCAAAATGATAGTTAAAGGCAGTTCATCATTGAATTCAGTGATGTCATCTCTGTTCAGTTTAAATAGTGTCTGTGCATTTATTTGCGATCAAGTCAACAATATCGCTGTAAATGTAGTGACCCCAACTAAGCAAGGCAGAAGCGACAGAAGCAAGGAACCGAAACTCCATCGGTGACAGAATGGAGAAAAAAACCTTGGGAGAAACCAGGCTCAGTTGGGGGGTCAGTTCTCCTCTGACCAGACGAAACTAGCTGTTCAATTCCAGGATGCAGCAAAGTCAGATTGAAACTAGACCATTGAGCTATACTGTTGAGCTGTACTATTGAACTCTAATATTTAACTATACTATGAAACTATACTATGAAACAATACTATTGAGCTATACTATGAAATAAGTTTATTTTAAATACGTGACTTTTTGACTGGAACTCCTTTTTTAAGGGATGGTTTGTATGTTTGTGAATGTTTTGACAGTGTCTGTGTGTGTATATCAGCTCTTGCACAGACAACACTGTATAAATCTGACACTGTAGTAATTGTACGCTTGTAAGTGTTTGTTTGCAGGTATGTGTTTCAAGGAAGAGAAGGATGTAATCTTTAAGTCTGAAGGGTGAGAGGGTTTATTGGAAAGTTCATCCACACACACACACACACACAGTGCACCACTCTATGTATGTCACAGTGCACCTACAACCAGTCAATGCCCCAGCATGCACCACCCTCCCAGCATGCCTCAAATCACTGCTCTCTCATACCGTTCCAATCTGAAAATATATGTATTCTTTCTTCTGTTTTTTTTTTCTTTTTCCCCTATCCCTCGCTCCCCTCCCCCTCCTCTCGCTGGCCCATTTCTCTTCTTTTTCTGTGGAAATTGAGAATGTTGGCAGGTCAGAAGGTTTGTGCTGCAGAAATCATTAGCAGAGAGATACTAACACAGCGGCTGAACCTGGGTCAGCGCTTCACGCTAATGAAAGTCTCTCCAGCAGCAGCTTTTCATCTGAAGGAAAACTCAAATCAGAGCTGCTTACATTCACAGACCGAGAGTGACCCACAATCCCAAAGCAGGACATCTATCTATCTATCTATCTATCTATCTATCTATCTATCTATCTATCTATCTATCTATCTATCTATCTATCTATCTATCTATCTATCTATCTATCTATCTATCTATCTATCTATCTATCTATCTATCTATCTATCTATCTAATGTTCTATAATTTTATTGTTCATTCTACCATTCTTTATTTCTGTATGTTTATTTCTTTGTCATTCTGTCTATATATATTCAGATCGAACACATGTGTTAGGCTGCAGGAGAGAATGAAAACATTTGCTGGGTAATGAAGCAGCAGTGTGTGTGTGTGTGTGAGTCTTTTAAACACTGGGATAAAGCGGCCTGCCTCTGTTCTGTCGTGTGCCAGCCGTGTTGAGGCCAGCGTCTGCCTTGACCCCGGTTTGTACGGGAGTGTGTGTGTTGTGGGGGGGCGGGGGCTGGTAATCCTGCTTTTCAACTGGCCTGTTCCAGCCTGGGCACACACAGCCTCTGACCACTCATTATACTAACAAGAAGGGCCATTTCACCTGCGACTGGAGGCCTTGTACGCTTCTTGTTAGTGTAATCCCCCCCTTCCCCCCCCTCACACACACACACACATGCACACACACTGCCAGACCCGCTGCCATTCAGAACAAGCAGGTGGCCACTGACGCACATAATTGCTGACAATTTGAGGCAATGAATAAAAATGATCTACATTACTTCTTGCCGAATGTTGTGTGCACTTGGTGCCAAGTGAAATCTATGGAAGAGCCTCTTTAGATAGCACAGAAAAAGGCCCTATCAAAAGCGCTGCAGAGGAAAGGAGGAGGAGCGGTAATTAATTTCTTAAAGACTGAAAGAGAGATTTGACACATTCAGAAGACTGCCGTCTCTGGGGGTGTCAGAGAGCAACCAAGAACAACATCTTTCAAACCCTTTCCTCCAGATTGTGCCATATATTTCATATACAATATGCCTTTTCTGTTTTCCACTTAACTGTAGTTAGCTTCAACTGTACTGGTTTGACATATATTTGCATAATGTTCACATAAGAAAGAACGATATGGCAGATTACACCTATTTATTATCTCAGCTGTTTTTCTTAGAGAACAGCAGACGAAGCTTACTAATGTGTCATGTTTCTTAGATTATTTTTTGTCCTATGAAAAGACCTTGCTATCTCACATATAACTTGTAGAATTTTTGCAATGTCTCAAAGTATGCTTTAATTTGAGGACAATATAATTTCATTATAAACTTCCCTCAATATAAACAATTCTCAGTACAAATTTGCATCAATTTCTTCTGAGACAGAAATGATCTGAGCTTGAATGGCATCTGTGGTTCCTTGAAGAACTTCAACATTTATGTAATCTTTCCCTTCCACAAAATAATCTTTATACGGGATAAAAGCTTTACAGATTTCTAAAATCTGAAGAATCTTTGGGTTTAAATGTTTTAAGCACTAAGAAAACCAAGGAACATTTAGAACTTTTCACTGAAAGTTTCTATGGGAAAACAAAAATGATTCTTCCATGGAATCACTGTGAAACCTGTTTAGTAAAAGATTATAATAAATGGGCATATTACCAAACGTATGTTTATATTCACTTTATGACTTTAACTGTATGTCAACAAGACGAAACATCAAAAATGAGCTCCATTATAAACTATGAAAGTACAATTTCTAAGCAATAATATTTTCCTCTTGGGAATCTCATTGTTTCTTCAATATGATTAAAGGAAAGCAAACTCAAACCTCTTGAGTTTGATGCCGAGAAAAAGGCCCTGTTAAATTCACATGTGACTCCTATATCAGAAAAGATCTCAGAATGTCTTAAAAAGTGCTCAGATTTGCCAATATACCCAAAGCCTGTGATTTTATAGTTTCAGTATGGATGCCATTGTTTGTAGTCATTTTATAGCTCTATTATTGTATATCAGCAGCTGGCTCATTTTTGTTTCTGCTAAGAAATTGCGAGGGGAAAAAGCTACTTACACACTCTTAAGAGATTGTTTTACCCCTCATTCACAGCACATGATATAATATTTCTATATTTATCAGTTCAATGCATGTTTTAGCAGCAGTTAAGTCTGTTTGAGATGATGGAGAAGTGTGATTTGAGGTTGGAGGATATTATCTCCAGTGAGCCGTGATCAGATGCAGTAATGACTGAATCGGGTGTGATAATACGGCATTCACCAGGCCTAATTTCAGTACCTCCAATTACAGAACAATACATAACCTCTGCATTCACATTCAAATTACTGGAGATCAGAGTGGGTCACGGCAGCCCGTCTGAGACTGAGAGCAAGAAAGCAAACAATAAACCCAGGATCTCCTACACGTCTAGTCAAACGCTGATCTAACTGTGCTTGCATGTGATCTAGCGCGTCACTGCATGCATGTAAGCACATCTGACCCCGGTGGACCCATTAGTCTTTATTAACACCTGCCTAACGGAGCGCTACCGCTCGGCGACGAGCCCAACCTGGCACAAACTCAACCTGTGACATCGGCAGTTAGCAGCCTCCATTTCACACATGATTAATCTGAGCGAGAGAGAGAGAGAGAAAGGGGAGGAAAGGGTGGCCCGTGTTCGGTCCGCACGGCTAAAAGGTCTTTTGAATTCCTGCGGAGAGAGCCGCGGGCAGAGTGAATGTAACCGGTTGGGGGTCACTGAGTCTTTGTGTAAGTGAGGCAGTGGCAGCCTCTCTATCCTCTCCTCCTTTCAAATGGAGCGAGGGATTGTGAAGTGTGGGGAAGAGTGCTTGGAGGAGGGGTCTTTCTTTGAATGTTTTTATGAAGGGGAGGTTAAGTTGACAAGAACTGAGTGAATGTGTTCTGCTTATTTCTGCGGTACGGCGTCATAACACTCTCTACATCTTTATTGAAGCAATAAACCATGAGAGGATGTGCGTTACAGCGAGTTGTGTACACAGACACGGCACAATGACTAACTCACTAAATCATGGTACAATCACATGGTAAAAACATAAGTTAATCATTGCTTTTATTAAATGGTGACGAGTGCAATATGGAAAAATACATAAACATGTCATTAATATACAGTGTTTAGTATCCTCGAGATTAATATTTTGAATTTGTTTTTTTATTTGTATTCAATTCTCACTATTTATTCTCACTATGAATTATTTGCTTATTAGGATGCATATTACTAGCATGTTGGCTGTTTATTAGTTATTATAAAGCACATATTAATGTTTTATTCTGCATGATCTTATTTTAGACTATTAATAAGCAGAACATTTGGCGTTTTTTGAGGTTAAAGTTGTAGTTAGTTAATAGTAAGAATTGGAAAAGTGTGTAATCATGTTAATAAGTACAATTTTGTTCGATATATATAATTCAAGAAATTAATTATTGGTTAGTGTTGTTTTATTTTAATTATTTATTTTAAATATATATTTTAATGTTTGTTTTCTTTTTTGTTTATTTGATCTTATTTGTTACAAATTGTGTGTGAATTTATTTTGGTAAGCAAATTTTAATATTGTAAATAATCATCAGAACACCACCCCAATTTTTATTTAACTTGAAACAATTTAATTCAAAATGACAAATACAATTCGAAAGAAATGTAGAAATACATCAAACAACTCTGTGCAATTAATTAAAACACATAGGAACAGAAAGTATGTTTTTGTTACTTGTTATTAGAATTGTGTCAAATTCCATCTTTCATACTATTCCATTGTGTTCATATTAATGGGTCTGTGCGATCTAGTCCTGTTACAACCTTCTGAGCCACTTCTGTCATTTAACACCCATTAAATGGATCACAAATCAAATTAATCTAACATTTTCCTTTTTTGAGCTACAAGTCCTTTATAACAAACCATGTTTCTGCCAACTCATAAGGTTCGTTAGTCTCACTTTAGACCATTTACACCTGCCATGCAAAACAACATGTTTTGTTTTGACACAGAATTTATCTGAACACATTTCTATATGAGCGATTTTAGAATGGCTTCATCCATAGACAACTTTTACAACAAATTGTATGACAAACTGTCATTCTGCACTTCCGCCTTAAGGTTTTACCCTACTTTTACCACGTTTACCCCACTGCATAACCACTGAAGCCTCAGCAATGTAGTTTGTCACACTAATACTTTAGCGCAACATTGTAGTCTGATAAGTACACATTTAACAAGAAAACAAGCATTTGTGTTGTTTACACAGACTGTGTTGTTTCTGCGGTCAAGCATCTGCTTTTCATTTTAAAGAAGTGTGTGTGTGTGTGTGTGTGCATGCCATCTCTGTCATACCTGTGCCGTGCGCACCACAAGGGAGCCACATTGTTCAGTGCAACATCAGGATGTCGTGCATTTAGGAAATAATTACCCAGCATCCTGCTGTTTTGAAACTCTTTTTCATCTTCTCTAATGGCTTCTTCTTCATTGGTCTCTAATCCCAAACAGGACGTAACGTGCAGAAGGAAGACGCGGCCGCTGCTGTCCCCGCTGGAGCAGAGAGGACGTGAGCCTTTGATGTTCCACTCAAAATTATTAATTCCCCGCGTCAGGTTCTGTGTTTCATCTACATTTAAAGTCCAAATCTTGAGCTTGAGCAAAGCTTCTGCTATGCAAATCAGCACCTAATGTGCATGCTGGGCTTGCTGGGGATGTTTTATGTATTTTTTTTCCCTTTTTTTTGTGAGAAAATTAATGACATCTGCGTCATTTGATATTGATCTAAAATCTAGATATCTTCTTCCTGCTGTGCGTCAGATGAGCTTCATGTCTTAGTGTGGCTTCACATCACAAGGATAAAAGTTTGAACACATGAAACTAAATCAAATGTTTGATCTTAAAATGAAGACCTGTTGAAAGTTTATCAATAAAGCAATAGTTCAATGACAATTCTTTTATCCCCATCACTGACTTTCTTGTGAGGAACTCGATTGGAAATGTTCAGGCTGCTCTAAGTTGGCCCTTACATTTTATTTTTTTTACTAACAATATTTCCTTCAGAAGCTCTCATAACTCATCGCTCTCACTGACATTAAATCTTGGCCGATGTGTCACGAATCTCCAGTTTTGAATATGAATGAGATTTGAGTTACAGTGGAGACTTTCAGCAAAGAACAACTTAAAAAACATATATTTCATCATTAAAAAAAGTTGTACACATAAAGAAACAAAAAGGGATTTTGTAAAATATGCATGTCATTATGTAAAACTGTATAGTAAAATAGTTTAAAAGAATGTCATTAAGTGTAAACTGAATGTAATGTTTTTAGATGCATGTCAGTTGTAATTGCAATTAAAATGTAGGTTACACTTTATTTTAAAGTGATGTTGTTCCAGTACAGAGTATTGATTAACAACATGTACCTTTTATAGGATTAGGGTTAGTTACTTAATTATGCATAATTACTATAGAAAGTACATGCAATATGTATAAAAAAATGTGATATATAAGTTCATTAAACGCATTTAGCTAAACTGTAAAACATAGCGATTTATAATGTACTCTAATGTAACTTTTAATTTGACGTTTATTACAAATTGCACTTTTTAAAGTTGTCTTAAGAAACATTAATGAAAGTGTCTCACTTTAAATTAGGGCTGTGCAAAAAAATCGAATACGATTTCCATACGCATCTTGTCAGTAAAGACACTTCTGTGATTAGTAGTATATCTCCAGCACGTGCGCTCAGATCAGGATTGCCATGTATTTAAAACAAAACCTGCCCAATTACTTCTCAAAACTAGCCCAATAGCGTTTCATTTCGGGTGATAAAATAATTTTTTTCCCTTGGTAAGATTTGCATTGTAGGGGCTAAACATCACATTATTGGTAATGGGGTTGCTTCGACCCGCTGAAATGAAAAACAACCACAGACTTGGCAACGCTGGTTGGCCTTTACTACACACAGCCGTAGTTCATCGAAAATCCACACAAAATCGATTTCAAAATTGCAGGCGATTCTTTGTCGATTTTGAAAACGATTTTGTGTTGCTTTTCGGTCGACTACGGCTCTGTGCCGTAAATGCCGCTCCATCTGAACCAGTGTTGCCAAGTCTGCAGTTGTTTTACATGTCCATGGGTTGAAGGGACCCCAATAGGGCTTGGGATGCAGTGGACAAAATTGGCACTACTAATGGTTTGGATCCATATGAAATTCCCAACAAAGAGTGGAGTACCGATGATGACTGAGTGGCAGTAAAGGAGGCCATCAACATGGCAGCCACGCCAAGTAATGACGTCACGACGCCCAAGCCCTATACCAATAAACGTGCCGTTTAGCCCCTAAAATGTAAATTTTACCAAGGCTACCCTGCCAAAAAACGTGTATTTTAACCCCGGGATGCAATTTTTATCAGGGAACCTCCTGGAAACGCGATTGGGCTAGTTTTGTACTAGTTTTGAGAAACAAGTGGGAAGGATTTGTTTTGAAAATCTGGCAACCCTGATCTGAACGCACGTGCTGGAGATGTACTTCTAATCACACGAGCGCCTCTACTGATGAGATGCGCATGAAATTCACATTAGATTTTTTGCACAGCTCTACTTTAAATACACTCAAGTTGTCTTTTATTTCATTAATATTGTATTCTCCCAGTTAGTTTTTCTTTGATTTTTATATACAATAAGTTTTCTTTTTAAATATATAATGCTGCCTTTCACTCACAAGAGCGTCTCACCCCGAGGCTGCGGTCAGCAACTTAACTGCATGTTAGCTGGATGCTCACCTAATTAGACTAAAAGCAACACTGTTCCCAGAACAGACTGACTGAGCATGTTTATTGAGCTGTAGGAAGTGACCTCCAACATTAGTGCCCTCAGTGTTTTACCGCAGGCCACTGATGATGAATGATGATGTTCAGGGTCTCCTCCCTCAAGTGGCACCAACAAACCCCGCCCCACCCAGACTAAGCCCCGCCCCCGATCATCTCATCACAGCTGTGCGCTCACATGGTTTTCATTTCCCATTAAAATGTCTCATTTCCATACAATATCAAAGACCAAAAGAGACTCAAAAACTTGAAAAGACTCAAAAAGCTCTGGAGGACTGGAAGCAAACACAGTAATTCAGATCATATGGAAAACACCAATGAATCACTGCGAATGATCTCGTTTGAGCATGATCGTGTTTTTCTTCAGTCTTTGGTTATGTCTGGATTCTGATGCCCTTCTGTAAAGATGTTTAAAGTGTTGGGAAAACATTTTGAACATGTTGTGTTAATTTCATTTGCTTGATTTCAGCCCAATATTTGAGTTATGACTGACAAAATATATTAGCTAAGCATTCTGCTGCTTAAATTTTAGATTTTTGTGGGTGAGAATTGGTATTTTTGGTTATTGTACTGCCAAGTACATTGTGAATGGCTGCACTCATTTATTTTAGATTTACATATTTTCTCGCTTATAGACATCAGAGGTTTCTGACCACATAAAATACATCTTACAAAATTAGAAAGGTGACATGCAAGAGTCACAGTATTTAAATGGAGAGCCGCATTATTTACTGTGTGGTTACACTCTTACTGTTATTTGTTTGGTGAAACACTTTGTCATAATTGGAAACACATGAGAGAGACGTTCCAAGAAAATCATGTCAGTTAATTTCAGAAAAGTCATACTTAACCAACATTGCCCATAATGCATTACTGATAAACAGCAAGGAAGATTGTAGATGGCAAACATGTTGGATCACGTTTGGAATGACATACTACCATTACAATTTCTGCTGTATGTACACTATGCAAATTTCTGTGCACAGAATAACCAGGTATCCAACTATATTTACCAAAATATGCAGTATGTAACTACAGCTTGACTCTTTATTTGCATAAGCTTCCAAAAGTTAACACATTTTATATTTTTTATAAAATCATGATATTTGGATATCACTTGAAAAAACTGAAAAAACATAAATAGTAAGTACATGTAACAACAATGTAGGAAACAACTTGACAAAATTGGTTTAAACTTTAGTTTAAGGTGAACTTGTTACAGTGTAATTATAATAATTTGTATGTACTGAGTTATATTGTACATTTAAATACAGGTACTTACTATATGGTTAGGGTTTGTCTTAGGGTTACTTGCATGTAATTATGCATAATTTATTGTTAATATAATAGTAACAATAAATTAGGACCCCATAAAATAGTGTTACCAAATGCAAAAGTGTTACCATAATGCACCATTTAAACCTGAATGGGAAGGCAAATCGGCCTCTGATTGGCTCATCTGTGTCCAATAAGTGGCAATAAACCTTACTTCCTTTATAGATGACCTAATGTAAAATGACATTCTTCTTTTTACTGTATCTGATCATTTAAATGAACCTGTTTACACACATCATATATCCACAGGGCCTCGTGAAACCCTATCTTCCTAACAAGAGCTCCAGAGTATGGACTGATGTACAGACAAACACTGAAATCGAAGGCCTGTGCCTCACTCGGTAACTAAACAGTCTCGTCGTAAGGAAACAAGGCACCATATCGCACTGTTAACTGATCTAGAACAAGTTCAGATGAGGTAACAAAGGACATATTCACTGGCTACAATGTTTAGTAGCAGTACAAATAGGATGGAAAAAGTTTTTGGCCCCTTTTTTTAATTACTGCTGAAGCAAACGCACAGGATTGTGGGATGTCGTAGGCGGTGAAGGAACTATTAGGTCTTCAAACTCCAACCAGATGAAGGCAAGTTAGATAGGATGTTATGCAAACTGTGCACTCTGATGTCATTTGTTACATTCCTGCTAGCATTTTTCAGTTTTTAGGCATCGTCTGAGTGTGTCTACAACCCAGGGCTGTAACCACCATAGACACTGTGGGGGACAAGTCCTTCCCCCCAAAAATTATAAATGACAAATTACGCCAAATGTTACATTTGTTAGCTGGCATCTTTCAGTGGTCTAACCATGCTAACCATGAATGAAGAGGGGTCATATGATGTTGCTAAAAAGAACATTATGTTGTGTATTTAGTGTAATGCAATGTATTTATGAGGCTTAAGGTTAAAAAAAACATTATTTTGCACATACTGTACACTATTGTTTCTCCTCTATTCTCACCTTTTTGAAAGCGTTGATTTTTACAAAGCTTATCGTTCTGAAAAGTGAGGTGTGCTCTGATTGGCCAGCTGTCCAGTGCTTTGTGATTGGCCAAATACTTCATGCGTGTGAAGGAAATGTTACGCCCCTTTCTCTACGTGATGCTGAGTCCTGGCGCTACGAGACAAAACAAATAAAACCCATTACAAACGAGGCATTGGTTGTATCCAGTGGGGAAATAATATTGGATTTTAATGACTTATGTTGTCTTTTTACGTGTTGTGTTTTGCGTTGCGTAAACTTAAAACCCTGTCTGCATTTGTGATCTGAGAAATGACAAACAACAAGCGCTACTCTACACTGATCAAAACTAATGTTTTATTCATCAGTGGCAAATCCTTTAACTATGAAAACATACTTACAGGCTGTGAGTCAGAACAGCAGGCATTGTAGTCTACTCTCCCAGGATCAGGAATATTTGGGTTGAACTATTCTGGAACTGTGTTGTAAAAACAACTTAACCACTGATTTCTAGTTGTGTCCTCTTTTGGAAAACCAAACAAAGTATGGTGTTATGCAAATCTTCCCTTGTGTTTAAACAAAGTGTTTTAGGGGGGCATGGACGAGTATTAACTTTTATAAAGAACATCTCTTTGGATTTGAGCCTTTAGTGATTGCAAATTTACTAACATTATATATTGGTCTTATCTATTCACAAACAGCTTGTAACACTCAAAAGACGAAGGAAAACTTGAAATCCCATCATATGACCCCTTTACAAAGGCCCTCCCCCTAATATTCAATCTCCAAATCTTTAAATAGCCAATCAAAGCAACTAAAAATTCACTGTAAAAAATGTTTAAGTTGAAACAACTTACAGGAACAACATGAGGGTGAGTAATTAATACAATTTTATTAAATTATAAAAAAATTGTTTTTGGGTGAACTATCCCTTTGAGTTCATATTTCATGATGACACTGCTTTTTAACAATCAAGATCCACAATAACAAAAACAAACCTCACCAGAAAAAAATACAAATGATATGTGTTCACAATATAGAGAGCTTTAGTGATGACGTATTTTTATAGGCCAAAACTAAGAAACAAGTATTTAACACTTCCCATTCCATCATCCCGAAGTTAGTGGGTTTTATTTTAACATTTAACATACATCAGTAATGTCCCTTTGTAGTTTTTTTTTTTTTAGTTTTTTTTAGTTTGATAACAAGTGGCTAAATGGGACTACAGAGGTTGTTGAACATATTTAACGTCGTCACACCAAACTCACTAGTCTACTTTTACCACCTCATTGTGTTCGAACTCAATCATTCGGGGGAAAAGGTATCAATTAAAGACGATATTCAACAAGTGGTGATGTTGAAGTCATGCAACTATGGTTTAGTTAATTTATAATCATGTTTACGCATCTGGCATTTAGGCATGAAAATGTATGAAAGTGAAGACTATTGTTTAGGAAACCAGGGTGATGTGAGCTTCCAGACTGACCTACACAAATACATAATCACTACAGTGCTGTATACTGATTCACTACATATAGGGATCTAGTGAGACAGAATGAGACACAGCACATATACTGTACAAGGAATGCTTGTTTCTCCTCTGGTGTGTCAGCACTACCCTGTCCCTAGTAAATTATATTGTCATATTTGTTTTTCAGTCTGACAGCAGTGTTGAGAGCTAAAGGAAATGATTTACTTAGGACTGATCAAACGCTCCTCGCAGAAGAGCGCAACTCTGTCTCCATCAGACGGAGAAACAAATTAATCACGTGACTCACGACTTCTGGAGCATCCGTCACGGACAGGAAGACGTCTCCATGTGGCGTGTCTGTTTCTCTGTATGTGTGTCTCACAGTGTACTAAGTGCAATAAATCTGCCCGAGCGCTTGTAGCGGAAAGGTGAAGTCTCAGAGCCGGAGAAGCTCCGGGCGTTTCTTGCTCTCGAACAATGTGGAGATCAAAGAGTTCATCTCTGACAGCTGATGACTGGCTTCCCATGGCCGGTTCACCAAAGGAGGATCACACCTGCAGCAGGTGATTACAGGTAGATCTGCCTGCCTCTAATTGGACAATAAACACTACTCTCCGCCTGCTAATGGCTGCAGTCTGCCTCTCAGACGCCACTCTGCTATTTGGCCGTTGCCAGAAGTCTCCTCCGCATGGCCACCATGATGACACGCTGCAAAAGCATTCAAAGTAAACTGCCGGATAACTTGCAATCTCAGCCTTTAAGACGAGCCAGAGAGAAAGAGAGCATGAGTGCAGTCATGATCATTCATTATCTTCCTCTCTTGTGTGTGTACCTGAAGCAGTTGGGTTAGTTCTGTTAATAGCCTTTCAGCTGTAATGATGTTCTTTTCACAGGTTTGTAAGAGTAGTGAACATTCTTGAAGTGACTGGAACACACAACATTCCTGTGACGCTCATCTCATGCTGGATCTTGACGTTATGCCTTTGCTATAAAATGTCTATGGATATGTTTGGAATAGAATAGTACCCGGTGTTACTTAGGAAATGTAATAAGTTACAGATTACAAGATATTCTGTTCAAAATGCAATAAGTAGTGTAACTATTAATTGATTACTCCTCTACATTTTGGTCAAACTTTATTTCCAATTCTCGCTTAACGAACCATTAACCACAGCTTTTGCCTCAATAAACGACTAATTTGCTGCTTATTAATAGTTAGTAAGATAGTTTTTGTGTGTAGATTTTGAGTAGGATTAGGGATATAAAATATGAACATGCAAAACATGCATTATAAGTACAAATAAACAGCGAATATGTTAATACGCATGCTAATAAGCATCTAGTTAATAGTGAGAATTGGTCCCTATACTAAAGTGCTCCCTAAATTCTAATAAACTGTAAATAATTTTCAAACGTTTAAAGCAGACAGGGTTAACCTTACTATAAGACTATGATCCCAGGGGCATATGATGCGATTTCAAGTTTTCCTTTGTCTTTTGACTGTTACAAGATGTTTGTGCATATATAAGATACCTAAAGTTGCAAAAACTAAAGTCTCAAACCCAAAGATATATTCTTTTTAAAAGTTCAGACTCGTCCACGTCCTCCTAAAATGTTTCGTTCTAACAAACCCCCAATACTTTTTTTTTTTTTGCAGATTTGCATAGCACCACCCAAATGTTCACAAAGAAAGTAGATTCTCACTGTAGTATTGTTGCTGCAATCATGTTGTGGAGACAGTGTGCTTACAAATATGTTCATATGTTATATGCTTGAGGCATTCGGCCAATCACAACGCACTAGATAGCTGGCCAATCAGAGCACACTTCGCTTTTCAGAGCAATTCGCTTTGTAAAAAATGGCGAGTTTCAGAAAGGCGGGGCATAGAGGAGCCAACAATTATGTATGGTATGTGGAAAAAAAACCTAGATCATGTTAACACATGACATTACACCAAATACACAACACAGTGTATAGTGTTATCAAAAACATCCCTTTTCACACAATCACGACTAAAACATAATGGCCAAATAAATGGTCAAAACGCATAAAACTTTTATTTTTATTTTTTTACCACTATCATGTAAACACCACCTAAATGTATTGTTCAGAACAGACCAGTAATGTATAGCAAAGAAAAATTATATTATAATGATATGCATTATAAACAACATTAATTCTAAACAGCAAGCCTAAACTAATTTATTGAAAGCTGAGCAGAATCTATCGACTCATCAGGAATAAACTATAGAAAATATCTCGGGCTCAAGTAGTGCTCTCATTCGACGAGTGCTTGACGTTAACTGGCACATTAAGACGCAGCACATTTCAGATATTAAAAACATGACTTATATTTAAAAAAAAAAAAAAAAAAAAACCTTTGCGCAATATGTGTATTTTCAGTAGGCAAAACAATATTTTATTTTACCCCAATGTGAAGTGCGCAAAAGAGCAAATGAACTGAATCTCCTTCCTTCACTCACTTACTGATTGCAATGGCAAAGTATAGGCAAAGCAGTAAACACTCTTCATGCATACTAGCAATACCATCCCAATCATAACCTATACTTTCTGATGTAGAAATAGGTTTTGCTCAGATACAGTCTCACAGGAATTCATAACTATTTTGCATTTTGGTGATATCCTGGGTTATTCATATGAATTCTTACAATCTCTTTTGTTTTCATACAACCCAGAGACCAAGGGGGACCGTCATGCATTTTTGTAGATTGCTCCTTCAACAAATGTCTGCATGAAAACCAGCTGGTTTCTGGTGAGATTAGGCTGGTTTTGCTCCCCAATACTGATCCTCATGACAGAACAGTAATAAATGTGATGCACAGCACAGGTCTCTGCAGCAGTTTTGTCGAGGAGCAGGAGGAGTTTGAGGGCTGTTATTTTTCTCACATCACACAGAGAGGGACTCATGGAGAATCTAATACTTGTTTGCTAAACAGTAGCATGTACCCTGCAGAGGAAGCACTGATATCAGCCGATTTATCAGGAAAAATAGAGTCATGTACAAAACAATTCTGTATTAATCATTTCTAAACCCGATTTTAATGTTTGTGCATAAGAATTGTTTTATAAAGATTAATTAATTCTGCTTGTGTTTAATAAATGAGGCCTATCATCCTTTTACAGATATATTTGAGTGTTTCTTCAATAAATACTTTGTGAAATAAGTTTCAGTTAATTTTTTTACAAGCATGTGTATGTCTCATTTGGTATCATTTATTTATTATATTGATTTTAGCATGATATCTTCCATCATATTCGCTTGATTGCTTGATTTCAAGGTCAGAAACAGCTGATGATAAACACTTTCATTTGCCAGTACACATACAAGAATATAATACATCATATTCCATTCAAAAGAGAATTACTTCTATCGCTCCTATATAAAGCTCATTATATTTAAGGAGTAATCCTAACAGAAAACACACACACACACACATATATTATTTGCCATCACAAGAAAGAAAAACACATTTTAAAATACATTCGAATATTCTTTTAAACTGTAATAATGTTTCACAGTATTAATAATTTAACTGTATTTTTAATCAAATAAATACAACTTTGAAATGCATAAGAGACTTCTTTCAGAAACATTAAATAATTGTACTGATTTAAACATTTAAACACTGGTTGTGTATATTATAAAGCATTTTGAATATTTGAATTTTCTCTTCTTTTCATATTGCTTTATTTATTTATGATTCTACCCTTGATGACATCCAAAAAGAGTTTTAGCTATAAAAATGGGCTTTAAGGCGTAATCTAATATAGTGATTTAAACTGTTTATATTTTCGACTTAAATAACAAACCTTTTAATACAGACGATGTTACTGAATTATGTTCAGGTTACCTGGCTGAACGTGTTCAGAGCATTTTATCGCTATATAAGTGTTGTGTGTTTGAGAATGTGTCCATGTGCATGTTTGAAGTCTGAGGCTAGATGCTCGTTTGGATGTGAATGTAATTACGGTAAGAAGATCAAAGACGGCCAGGACGAGTGATGTTTCACACAGCTCTCTCTTTCTTCCGCTCTTCTGTTCTTCCCTCCAGCCCTGCTGCTGCGCGCACATCTCCGCTCGTAAAAAATGATGAGGGCCGTATTTGTCATCTTTATGACTGAGAGGTATTCTGAGATCAAGACTTCACGACAGATGCTGTCTCTCTCTGGTACCACGGTAAAGTGAAGGTATCAGATGGAAATAACATGGTACTGAATCACTACTGTATACCATTTTATATATAGCAAGAATACTATGGTTCTGCCATGCTACATGTTCAAAAGCAGTCTCTTAATTATTGATATTATCCACATTTTAGGTTATAATAGGCTACTAGTGAGAAACATGTTGAAACCAAAATAGGTGACATGCATCAAAAAGCTTTTCTTTGTCTTGATTTCAGCTCTGCTCATGCATTTACTCAACAAACTTCACATGGGATGCTTGTAAACAGTGTTAAAGGAACAACTTGAGTTCCAGTTTCATACAGAAATGTATACATAGATCTATTTTTGTTAGTGTACTTCTCAATCCAGTCAGTTTTTAAGTGTACACTGTACTAGTACTAGTGGAACGAATCTGTCTGTCCTATAGAAAGCTTCAAACTCAGCTGATTACACAGTGGCATGAAGTAGTAGTTAATCAATTAAAAGGCATTTCTGGAGCATTATTTATAAGATTTAACCTTTATATGCAGCTGACATCTTTTCTTTGGGTTAGTTCATTTGCAGCAGATGTCTGGCCGGGGTTTTACTGTGTAAATGTGAGCCCCTCCAGCGCGGGCAGCTGCTTTCTAATGTACTCGAGAGGTAAATTGGTGTGTCTTGAGTAGGTGTGTTGACCTTTAAGAGACAGGGAAAGGACATTGAGTCCAACTGAATGCCGCAGCACTAATGCCTCACAACGACTATCTTAGCAGGAAGCCTCACATAAAATACTTGTGCATTAATATGTGTGAAGGGGGGGGCAACTTAACTATAGTTTGGGGACAAAATTGTCCCCAGTCGTTCTCAGGTGAAAGAAGGAGATTAATAAAATACAATACACACTGCCACTTTTTAAAGATGCTCAGCAATAATGTATTTTGATCAAATAATTTTACATTGTTATAAAATATTTTGATTTCAAATAGAGACAGTTCTTTGGAACGTTCTATTCACTAAAGAATACTGAAAAATATTGTTGCAAGCTTTCCATAAAAATATGACATTGATAATCAGAAATGTTTCAAATCAGCATATTGAAATGATTTCTAAAGAAAAATGAGGCTCTAATGACACTGAACATTTAGATTTGATCACAGGAACACATGACATTTTACACAGCATTCAAATATTCAGTTAGTTTTAATGGTTCTTCACAATATTACTGTCTTATATTACTACATAAATGCAGCATAAGGGACTTTGCCAAATGCCAAACAAATCCACCCCAAAACTTTGGAAAAATAGTGCATCACATTGCAGTTATATAATAATTATATGTTCTTTTTCTTTAATAAAGGTGGTTCATAAAAACAACAACAACAACTAATAATTAGTGTGTCTAAAATAGTAAATATATGACTATTTAGAATAGTGTTTTATTTAGCTATCATTTACAGTAATCCATGACTGGAATATACACCGAATACAAATAAAAGATATTACAAATATTAAGTCACTGTGGTTTCTCTCTCAAAAAAAACAACAAAAAAAAGTAAAACATTTACAACTAAATTTTGAGCATTTATAGGAATATTAGTGTTAAAAAAAATTATTCATGTTTTCATTCATTCATTCAATCTGCTTTAGGTCTACATAAGAAAATAAGCCACTTTGGCTATATCTGACACATTTGACTATGATTTTATGAATTATTAAATAATTATTTTATTGAAATGGCATGTTCTAAATACAGCTTTTCATCTGTAGAATAAAGCAAAACTCTATCCAGATGCTGAATATGAGCTTGATCCACATCTGTCATCAGTCTCTGAAGTGTTTAGTGGCACAGGACACGTTGCAAACAGAGAACACAAAACTCCTGTCATCCGAGCTACTGGTCCTGAAGCCTCGGCCAACCAGAGGAGACTTTATAGAGTGAAAAACCACGGGCTCCATGCAAGGATCGAGGAGCTGCTGTTTCCGGTCGCTTCAGTCACTTTCAGCTGTACGAGAGAGATGCTGGGAAGATGTCTGAGGGTCCACACACTGTGACACCTCGTGGGTCTGAGCTATCCTGAAGGAAAACAGGCCTCTCGTTCCCATGAGGAGCGCGGGTCCCTGCTGAACACCGGGATTGAGGCTGGAGATCAAGAAATGAGACGACTGACACGGAGCATAAACAGAAGCAGATGGCATTAATAAAGTGCTTTGGGAGTGTGTGTGTGTGTTTTCACGACTGTATAAGATAGAAATAGCTGACATACAAGCATTTTCTAGCTGGTGAAAATACTACAAATCTTTTTGGCCGCCACTGTGTGTGTGGAAACGGTGATACTTTTTTTTCAGGACTTCAGGATAAATGGCTCAAAAGAACAGCATTTATTTGAAAGACAAATACATTTTTGTTGAAATGTAAAAGCCTTGTACTGTCACTTTTGATTAGATAAATGCATCCTTGCTGAATCTAACTGTTAATGTCTTTAAAAATATAAAATATATTGAATATTACAGACGCCAAACTTCTAAACTTTAATGTATATTATAATGCACTATACCTTTATACTATATATATATAATGCACATTATAAAATGTATTCTTGTTTACGCTGATCTTGTATTATTACATGTAATAACTGAGTGTTAATCTTGTGTTATAATGCTTTACACTTTTAGGTATTTCCACATATTCTAATCTATTATAACTATAGTCACAATTAATAATGTAACATACAATATAAAGACGGAAAACATTCAGAAGTACTGTATGATAATGTTTTGCACTGTATAAGGCGTATATGACTGTGTTATTAATATGTTATAATGCATTAAGTTTGTCTTTAATAGATTAAAAGCTAATAGACACAGAGTTGCGTGAGTGTGCTTGTGAGTGAGTGTGTGACTGTGCATGTGTGTGTGTGTGTGTGTGTGTGTGTGTGTCCATCAAGGTGTTTGTACCAGTGTTATCAGCTGTGATGTTGAGTGGAGTGTTTGTGTGTGTTGTTGAGGTAAATACTCTGCCAGTATGATTGATTTCAGCACTGATGAGTGCAGCGTTCACCTGCTCACAGGCAGCAGATACTGATCACAGCTTTCAGAAACTCAAATCCACCCCCAGTACTGCAGGAAACACAGAATCAGTCTCAGCTCACAGAGAGATTTTGTTGCAGTTGTTCACCTTGCCAGACTTTGATTTGCGTCCATCCACATGCAAATCTGGAAAAATGCTAGAAACACACTCTATACAAGTAAAAAAATAAAAATAAATGCTTACTCTTACTCAATTACTCTTGACAATAACAAACCTCAATATTACAATAGAGTTTCTCCCAAATATTAAATAATAGAAAAAAACATACTTTTAAAAGAATATACTTACTGTAAGTCAAACTGAATGCAATGTTTTGAAACACTAGCTTAAACGCTATTTACAATTAAATGAAAACTTTTTATAGTTTTTCCAATGATCTGAACTTTAGAGTGTTTGTTTGAAACATTTAGTAGGAATTGAGTACATCTTTAAATGTAATTTCATAATTACTTCTATTGAGTTTTTCTATTGAGTTCTATTACAAAATAGCTATACGGCTGAATGTACTGACAAGCTTTTACAGTAAACTAAAATATTTAAAGTCATTTCCACTGAAACTTTTTGTTGTATATTTAAATATATTTGTAATTACCTATTTGTGATCATTAAATTGTCACTTAGTATGGTTACTTTATAGTTAACACACATTGTAGTTTATATGTGCTTTAGTCAGCACATCAAAACAAGTGTGCTCCATTTATCTTATTAAGTTTTATTATCTGTTTGTACTATAAGTTCACTTCTTTGTCAGCTAGCTGCGAATATGTTGCCTAACAATCTTGAATTGGTTTGCTCAGCAAGATTTTCTTCA
Organism: Carassius auratus; assembly: GCF_003368295.1. Taxonomy (NCBI): domain Eukaryota; kingdom Metazoa; phylum Chordata; class Actinopteri; order Cypriniformes; family Cyprinidae; genus Carassius; species Carassius auratus. The sequence goes on from NC_039251.1 coordinate 33,767,522, forward strand.
AACTACCGCTTCACCAAAACAGTGGTTGACTCATTTTTGAAAAGTTTACTCTAATGTCCACTATAGTGTCCATTTTTTTCAGCTACACTGAAAATGAAGAATTGCGTTATGAATTGTGTTCTGACATATTTCTCATTTCTCAATGGATGCCTTTAACCAAATCCCAAATTCCTGAACTTTTGCTGACATGATGGAGCGTCACACCCTTGGGCTTTTTATTTCGAAGAAGGGCATGTAATTACATTGAATGTCCACTAGTGGTGTAGTTCTAATCTTGACTGCTTTAAAAAATAGTACGTTTTAAAAGAAATCAAATCATAATATTAACATAAAACTAAATAAAATTTCATGACTTAACACACCAAAGTACATTTAAAAGTAGACTCTATAATAAAATGTATAATATCAAGTTTTATATATTTTTTTTTTAAATAATATTTTTGTCATGCTTTAAAGAAGTACATTTATTTTGAGGTGTTGACTAACATACTAAAGCACATTAAGTACTTGATTATATTATGAACTGTAGTGCATTATTCAATATAATATTCATAGTAAGTTTCATACGTGTTTATACTAAATAAAAAATAAGTACATATAAATGCATTTGTAATAATGGAGTTGCAATTTAATCCTCCATCAGATCTACATCCTGACTCTCTCTCTCTCTCTCTCTCTCTGAACATCTATTATCTTATAGACTTGTCTGTCTCTGAGCTCTGTCTCACCTCTGCTGTCTTGGCTCCGGATGGGGCGATTTTTTCTCCAAACTACAGGTGTTTTCATTAGGGCTAATGATAGCATGCGACGCTCAGCGCCGTGGTGATCGCTGTTGTTTATTAGTTCTGTGATAAGCATTATAACAAAACGCACATGTCACAGCGAGCGTCCCGTGGCCTGCCGGCACTAATGAGATAAATAAATGAATTTAGTACAGCCACAAATGGCTCCTGAGAGCTAGTTACCAGAGCCGGAGAGGAGAGAGATGAGGTGAGCGCTCTCGCCAGGGCCAGGCGACGGCTGATGTACATATGTCCTTGATTACCGCCGGTTCCCCTGCTTTTATTCTAATAAGTGACATTCTTTGTACTCCTGTGGACAGCTAGACAGTCTGACAGTGGATGGGAATAAATATTGCATGTGGCTCACATTAAGCTGTCAGCTGCGAGCCAAGAGAGAGACGGAGAAATTCACGTGATGTTCAGAGCAGCTACACTTTCTCAGCTCTTGTCACAATTGTCACATCTTGATGATCTCTCCCCTCCATATCCCCCATCTCTCTCTCTCTCTCTCTCTCTCTCTCTCTCTTTCTTTTTCCTTCACCCTCCACCCCATCATCTCTCTCTCTCTTTCTCTCTCTCAGTGTCATCATGGCTTATCTCAGTACAGTATTTAGTGCAGCCGGGTTTGTTTGACTTTATCCCTATTCAGCAATCTTTCATGATGATGATGATGAAGCATCTATCTCGGGTTTTGCACTATGTGGGTGGAGTTTGTGTGTTTTGCGTCAGCACTGATTGTTTCATGTGGGCGTCTCCGCTAATTGTTCATCAGCACCAGCTGCCACTCATTACCCTTCCCTATATATTGCCCTGTCTAGCGTCTTGTGTTTGTCAGAGCGTTGTTAGTTAGTCTGTGTCTCATGTTCTGCCTTCCTTGTGTTTGTTTCTCGTCGTTGATTGTCCTGTCTTCCCGGAACCCCTTCCACTCACCTCATCACTGGATTACACCACTTATCTTCATTGCTCCTTCCCCCGCAGTTCCTGTATCACACTCTCCTGCAGCCAGCTCACCATCACACCATGGATCATCTGAGAGCTCTGCCTCTTCCTGGACTGTGCATCCCTGTCAATAATCACCAGTTCCCCTGCCTTCATGTTCTTTGTTTGTTTGCTTTCATTAAATACTATTTAACTCGAGGACCTGTCTGTAGCGGATTACTCCATCATGTTCCGCACCTTGGTGGCCATGTGCCAGTGAAACGAGGAGGCGCAGTGGGATCGATTCCTGCATGGGTTGGCCGACCGTGTTCATAAGGAGATCTACCTCCTCGAGTTACCAACCAGTCTCAATGGCCTCATCGCCTTGGCGCTCCGTGTCGATGCCCGGATTAACCATCTAGGAGCACAGGCCAGTCACTCATGTCTTCTCAACTCCCCGGAGAGTGGTAACTCGAGTCGATAGAACATGGTCGGTCCCATCATCGTTCACGAACCCATGCAGGTGGGTACAGCTCGACTATCCCGGGAGGAGAGAGAGAGGCAGAGGTCCCGAGGAATGTGCTTATACTGCGGTGGCTCAGGTCATATCCTTCATACATGTCCGGTAAAAGAGCCACCCCCTTAGTAAGTTTGAGGCTACTATCGGGTGGGATCTCCGCTGGGAAGTACTCAACTACATCATCAACTCTCCTTCCGGTGAAACTGCGGTGGGGCAACCACACTCACAGCTGTCATGCCCTTCTGGACTCTGGAGCCGAAGGTAATTTCATTGACACTGTCCTTGCACATCCATGTCACCTCACTCAATGGCCAGGAACTGCCACACGTCACCCACACCACTGAACCTATAACCTTGCTCACCTCAGGCAATCACACCGCAACCCTGTCCTTACTCCTCGTGGACTCCCCTGTAGCACCCATCATTTTATGTCATCCCTGGTTGGTCAAGCACAATACACGAGTGGATTGGGGTTCCAACACTGTCACCTTGTGGAGTGAAAATTGTCATGAGTCTTGTCTGGTTTCTGCTTGTCCTGCTGTGTCTTTTTCTGTTTTTCAGGAGGAGACCATGGTTTTGTCAAATGTACCCGCGGAGTACCTGGACCTGAAAGAAGTGTTCAGTAAGTCCCGTGCTGCTTCTCTCCCTCCGCATCATCCCTATGACTGTGCCATAGACTTAGTTCCAGGTAAGTCTCCGCCTAAAGGCAAGCTTTACGCTCTTTCTATTCCGAAAAGAGGGAGGCCATGGAGAAATACATTTCTGATTCCTTGGCTTCGAGGTTCATCTGCCCTTCCTCTTCTCCATTGGGAGTGGGATTCTTTTTTGTTGATAAAAAGGATGGTTCTCTGCGACCTTGTATTGGTTACCGAGAGCTGAACAACATCACTGTAAAGAATACCTATCCTTTGCCGTTGAAGTCTTCAGCATTCGAGAGGTTACAGGGAGCATCCATCTTCACAAAATTGGATTCACGTAATGCTTATCATTTGGTCCGCATCAGGAAGGGGATGAGGGGAAAACCACCTTCAACACTCCTAGAGGGCACTTTGAATATTTGGTGATGCCATTCGGGCTCGCCAACTCGCCGCGGGTTTTCCAAGCACTCGTGAATGACGTGTTGCGAGACATGGTAGATCAGTTTATATATGTTTACCTGAATGACATACTGATTTTTTCTTCATCTCTCCAGGAACATGTGCAACACGTCAGACGAGTGCTCCAATGATTACTTGAGAATGTTCCTTTTGTCAAGGGGGAGAAATGCGTATTCCATGCACAGTCGGTTCCCTTCCTAGGATATATCGTCTCATCTGAGGGAATATGTATGGATCCTGACAAGGTTAAGGCTGTGATAGATTGGCCAAGTCCAGATTCCCGTAAGGCCCTACAGCGGTTTCTGGGGTTTGCCAATTTTTATCGACGTTTTATTCGTAATTTCAGCCAACTAGTCTCACCCTTGACCACCTTGACCTCCCCCAGTACTCCGTTCAGGTGTTCTAATACAGCCGAAACTGTATTCTCCAACCTCAAGAGACGCTTCGTTTCGGCTCTCTGATCCAACACGGCAGTTCGTGGTGGAGGTCGACGCATCAGAGGTGGGAATAGTTCTTTCTCAACGTCCTGCCTCAGATGACAAGATGCATCCCTGCGCATTTTTGTCACATCGTTTAACTCCTGCCGAACGTAATTATGACATTGGTAACAGAGAATTGTTGGCTGTCAAATTAGCTTTAGAGGAGTGGCATCACTGGTTGGAGAAGTCAGAGGTACCTTTCATCGTTTGGACCGATCATAAAAACTTAGAGTACATTAGAACTGCCAAAAGACTAAATTCCAGGCAGGCTCGGTGGGCAGTTTTTTTTTTGGTTGTTTAGATTTTTCTCTGTTGTACCACCCGGGTTCCAAAAACGTCAAACCCGATTCTTTGTCACGTCTTTTCGATCCTTCTGAATGCCCGGTAAATCCCGAGTGTATTTTGCCTGAGAATATAGTCGTCTCAGCACTCATATGGGAAGTCGAATCGAAGTTCAAGACGGCCTTAGAAGGGATGCCCACCGAATCGTTTATTTGTGCCGGAGGAGTTACGGTCCGACGTTATTCAGTGGGGTCACTGCTCTAATGTAGCTTGTTATCCAGGGATAAGCCGCATAAAGGGTTTAGTAAAGCAACGATTCTGGTGGCCACTTATGGCTCATGACATTAACGATTTTGTTTTGGCTTGCTCAGTTTGCACCAGTGGTAAGTTGTCTAACTGACCTTTGTGTGTTTCGCGTCAGCACTGATTGTTTCATGTGGGCGTCTCCGCTAATTGTTCATCAGCACCAGCTGCAACTCATTACCCTTCCCTATATATTGCCCTGTCTAGCGTCTTGTGTTTGTCAGAGCATTGTTAGTTATTCCGTGTCTCATGTTCTGCCTTCCTTGTGTTTGTTTCTCGTCGTTGGATTGTCCTGTCTTCCCGGAACCCCTTCCACTCACCTCATCACTGGATTACACCACTTACCTTCATGGCTCCTTCCCCCGCAGTTCCTGTATCGCACTCTCCTGCAGCCAGCTCACCATCACACCACGGATCATCTGAGAGCTCTGCCTCTTCCTGGACTGTGCATCCCTGTCAAGAATCACCAGTTCCCCTGCCTTCATGTTCTTTGTTTGTTTGCTTTCATTAAATACTATTTAACTCGCACTTGCTTCCTTCCCTTCCTTTTACGAATCGTTACAGCATCACACGCTTGAGACTGAATATTACCTGCTAGACAGTATTTTCATGCCACTGATTTCAAATTCAAACCGCCAGCGTCTTTCTTATGACACTGTTCGCTTGTAGTCTATATAGAAATCTTGTTCATAAAGGAATCTGGTTTTGTCTTTGCATTGTTTTTTTGTTTAGTTTTTTTAGCTAATGGTTTTTTTCTTGTTGTATTGTATTAGTTAAGCAAACGCATCTTCTGAAGTCTGCTGAAGTTATAGATATTCATGTGTATAACAAAAGTTGCTGTGCAGATGCACCAGCAACGTGCTCTGTTCTCGGACTGGCTTTGACGTTGCAATAGAAACAGCTGATAATAGGGCATCTCGCTGTATGGTTGGAGGTGTGATTGCTGAGTGTTTGACTAATAATATTGAGTAATAAATGTCATATGCCACTTTTTACATACACAAAAGGACAATGATGGAAACCCAAAATAACAACTCATTTAGTATCCTTTGTGATGTGTGACCAACACAGCTCTGTGTCTCTATGTTCATCAATGAACGATAGCGACGATGATCACCTCTGAGAGAGAGAGAGTGAGAGAGGAAGGCAGCAGTAAAAGAGAAGGACATTCAGAGTGTAGGAGCACATCTGCAGTTCCTCTAGTGTGTGTGTGTGTGTGTGTGTGTGTCCGCAGGGTGCAGTCAGCATCTGCACTCGTGTCCTTCCAGTTGTTCACTGCTGTGAGGCTGAAAAACTTCCCGCTGTGATCTCCATCCCACTCTCATTCCTCCATCAGCTCATTCCTCTTTCCTTCATGTCTCTACCACACACACACACACACACACACACACACACACACACACACACACTTTGGGTTTCCATGCTTTATGGGGGCATTCCATAGATAAAATGTTTTTTTTTACTGTACACATTTTTTTCTATCCCTTCACTCTAACCTTACCCCTAATTCTGCCCCTCTTACAAAACTTTCTGCATTTTTACATTTTCAAAACACTTTATTCTGGATGATTTATAAGCTTGCTTGCTTGTGGAGAACTAAAAAAAAATATCCCTATAAAATCAAAATGTACTGGTATTACTGTACTTGTAGGGACATTACTATACTATGTTTAGTCCCCATAACACACACACATACACAGATCTGACATAGTGAAGAACTACAAAAGAGATATTTAAACAGGGAAAGGTTCTGAAGATTTGTAGATCAGTTAATGAATCACACCCTTAATAACAATCTGTTGACAATAAGTAACGTTGCACCTACATGTAAATTAACACTCATTAGAGTATTAGTAGGCAGTCTACTTAATATCTACTAACACTTTTAATTTTGATGGTCTCCCAGACATTCTACTGTCTATAAGTAACTTTACATCAACCTATTCAAATCCTAACCCTACCAGCCTACTAATACTCAACTAAAACTCTAATTAGAGTTAGTAGACATGTAGGTGCAGTGTTAAATTTTTTCAACAGAATGTTCAAAAGGGACCTTTATAAAGTGTTACACTTATTTTTCGTACAATACATCATTCGTCATTTTATGACATACACAGTTCTTTATTGCTTTCAGTTGTTTGCCTTATGAATCAGATCAGTCTAAAAAAGTGTAAAGTGTATAAATATTCATACTTTTCATATATATTCATACTATTCATACATATTTATATATTTTGCATCAACTTATTCCACTCCTAACCTAATTCCCCACTCCTTACTCCCACTTCTCAATGACACAAACACTCAACAGGCAAAATCTGAGATATGTATTGTATGATTATTTATTTACAGGTATTGTCCCACTTTATATTAGGTGGTCTTAACTATTATGTTTTTACATTTAGGTACAATGCACATATTTTTAAAAAGACCTGCATGTAAATACATATGTAATTAATTTCTGTAATTACTTGCAGCAGAAGTGTTTTGTAATACAAAATGAAGACAATAAGAGATTGAGAGAGAGTGGTGACAAAAAAGGAGGATCCTGACTGTGATGAGTGTGTGCGGGGCCGAGAGCCATGGGAGTTGAGCGAGGACGGTGGAGTGAAAGATAATGAGGGACACCTGCACCACACACCAGTCTCCAGTCCAACGGAGGAGCCCTGGAAGGATAAAAGGTGGTGTGATGACAATGAAGGACGAGAGAGGATCAGGCCTGGACTATTTAAATGGTTTTGGTTCTGTTTGTGCACGGCAGTTGTCTGTTAAGGGCTTTCACACCATTTTCATTTTGGTGTTTATTTTGTTCTTCAATTATGTTTATGAGGCCACTTAATGGAAAATAATAATAAAAGGGTTTTGTTATGGTTTTAACAATACAGTGTAATATGTTTATCTTTGTAACTGTAGTGACGCGCTACTGCGCACGTCACGAATCAGGAAGTTGATCGCTATGCGATAATCAATCGCAACAGCCTGCAATCTCTCTCAGTCACCTGTTTCTCCAGCGATCGCATTTTTCCTTTCCCTTTGCTAAAGCAACGTCTGTGAGTATTTCTTATCATGCGATATTAGGATAATGTCTATTTTTATCTTTGTGAGACTATTGAGAAGGCTAAGTTTGCTTTATGTTATTACTGCTGATTGTTTACTAGCTTGATTGAGTTTATCATATAGATCACCGCTGTGTAGATAATCCGTTCTGTTTCTCTTTATTTGGATTTAATATCAATATGCATCTCATTTGCATTGTATTACAGTTTCACAATATTCCCAGTGAATTTATGGAGATTAATCATCTGTGTCCCGAGTTTCTTGGGAGTGTTTAAGCTGAATGGAGTGTAGTCCATGACAATGTTTAAATTCCTGCCTCCTTCTTCCCCGAACTACAAACTTTGTTACATTGACACTTTGTTTCAAGAATCAATATGTGATGAGTTGGAAGTGAGAATGCGTTGGAATGTAAGTGTATTACACAGGAGAGATGAGCAGAAATCATGTCATATCTCACACACACACACACACACACACACACTCTGTCACAGCTACACTTGAAACACACAAAGATGATGATGAACCACTGGAAACAGTCTTTAATAATCCATAATAGGGCAAACACAGGTCGGACAGGCAGGATAAACATGTAGGGTTTTAGTATACTGGACCACAAACAGAGAACAGAACACAACTAATATAGTGGAACAAATGAGGATAATTAACCAGACACACCTGAACCAAATGACATAAACATGCGGCCTGCGGATTGAGAACCATTGCCCTACCCCAACCCTTACCCTAACCATAACCTGCAGGCCAGTCCCCACAATGTCAGAAAATTTCAGGTTTCACTATCCTTCTGGGAATACACACATCTTTAGATAATAATTGTGCAAAGAAAAATATTATATACCACCACAGACAGACTTTCCGACTCACTCTGTCAGTACAGCTGAAGTGCTAAACCTCTTTATCTGTCCGTCTTAATGACTCTCTCTTTCTCTTCTCCAGCACTTAAAGCCTGATGTACAGTTCAAATCACCTCTAAATACAGACACCCTTCCAAGGAAAAGTGCTTTCCTTTCCTTTCCTGTCCTGTCCTGTCTTTTCCTAGTCTTTTCCTAGTCTCTTCTTCTGATACATTTAAGGAGATCAAAGTTCAAGCCCAAGGCCTCTCTGGCATATGAAAACACTACCCATACAGATAATCAACATGCACCCTGTTAAGATCGTGTCTTTTGTGTGTATCTTTCATCCTGTATTTCTCCATTAATGTCATGTCTGTTTGCTGGGTGATGGCAGTGTACACACACACACAGCAGAGCTGAACTCATCTGATTTGACAAAGGCTTGACTCTGACATTTGACCTGTTCATATACTGTACCCTCATCTGTACAGAGAATGAAATATTAAACGTACAGTGCATGTGCATGTAGGCCATGGTTAATTGATTTATTCCATCGATATGTTTATGGTTTCTGTTAAGCACATGCAAGCTGTGTAGCTGAACACCAACCTGTATGTGATGAAAACCTTCATTGGCAGAGCGGCCCGTTAGAGCTCGTCAGCACTGAGTGATTAGCTGAAATAATGTCTCTGTCAGCCTTAATCACATTAAAACGTGGTTAACATTTAATTTTTCTCTCTTCATATGCAAAAATTTCCACTAGATTTGCAGTGAAGGCCATTGAAATTCCATTATAAAAAGAATAAAAATTTCAGGCATCATTTATTCAGAGAGCAAGAGTGAAAGAGGATGAAGAAAGTGCTGAATCTTTCTATTAGCACAGGTCTGAGAAATGATCTTCAGCCATACAGGATGTGGGGACTGAGACCGGACGCCCCGAACGCACATTCACCCAAACACTGACCCCCATCATCCGTGACCCTGCTAACTGTGATTTACATCCGTTTGCTTTCGACTGGACAGACTACATCATAAGATACATAGAGTTAGAATGATGCTTTTGCTTTCACTTGTATTAACCTGTCATGGAAGTGCAGAGCCACCAAAAAGTATCTGGAAAAAGCAAACTATGACAACAATGTACTTATGATTTTTAGTGGATATTTAAAGTCAGGTCCCCTCAATTCACCATAAAACATACATATTGGTACATGTAAATTTTGCTTATAACCATTTATTTCATTTAGTCATACAATGCTCATCTACCTGAAATACCAAAATATCCTTTGTACCTTATAATGTACTGATAACCAATGTGGTAAAACAGAAAACCATACATAAGTTCATTATAAGCTGCCTGTCTATAAAAAATGGCCAATGCTATTACATACGGTTCACAGGGACAATCAAGCAAAGACAAAACAATTCATGGTAACACACAACACTAGTAATGCAATAACTTGGTAACACTATTTGAAGGTGTCCTTGTTACACATACACTTACTATTATAATAGCACTCAATTAAGCTTAATTAGATGCAGGTAACCTTAATACAAACCCTAATCCTAACCCTAACCATATAGTAAATACATGTAGTTAATTAATATTACTCAGTACTTAAATCTATAATTACACTGTAACAAGGACACCTTAACAGATCTAATACAGATAAACAAATGATAAAGCTTGGCTTATTGAATATCAGATTCCTTTCTACGAAAACACTTTTTGTAAATAACATTATCACTGATCATAATCCTAGATGTGCTCTGTTTGACAGAAACCTGGCTAAAACCTGATGATTACATTATTTTAAATGAGTCCACCCCCCAAGATTACTATTATAAATATGAGCCGCGTCCAAAATGCAAAGGGGGAAGTGTTGCTTCAATTTATGACAATGTTTTCAGGATTTCTCAGAGGGCAGGCTTCAAGTATAACTCGTTTAAAGTATTGGTGCTTCATATAACATTATCCAGAGAAACAAATGTTAATGATAAATCTCCTGTGATGTTTGTACTGGCTACTGTATACAGGCCACCAGGGCACCATACAGAGTTTATTAAAGAGTTTATTTTACATCTGAGTTAGTTCTGGCTGCAGATAAAGTTTTAATAGTTGGTGATTTTAATATCCATGTTGATAATGAAAAAGACGCATTGGGGTCAGCATTTATAGACATTCTGAACTCTATTGGGGTTAGACAACATGTTTCAGGACCTACTCATTGTCGAAATCATACTCTAGATTTAATACTGTCACATGGAATTGAGGTTGATAGTGTTGAAATTATGCAGCCAAGTGATGATGTCTCAGATCATTATTTAGTTTTGTTCAAACTTCATATAGCCAAAGTTGTAAATTCTACTTCCTGTTACAAGTATGGTAGAACCATCACTTCTACCACAAAAGACTGCTTTTTAAGTTTTAAGTATCTTGCTGATGTATCTGAATTCCTTAGCATATCCAAAACCTCAGAACAACTTGATGATGTAACAAAAACTATGGACTCTCTCTTTTCTAGCATTTTAAATACAGTTGCTCCTTTACGCTTAAGGAAGGTTAAGGAAAACAGTCTGACATCATGGTATAATGAGCATACTTGCACCCTAAAGAGAGCAACCCAAAAAATGGAGCGCAGCTGGAGGAAAACAAAACTAGAGGTATTTCATATTGCTTGGCGGGAAAGTAACCTATCCTACAGAAAAGCATTAAAAATGCTAGATGTGATTATTTTCTTTTCATTTAGAAGAAAACAAACATAACCCTAGGAATTTATTCAATACAGTGGCTAAATTAATGAAAAATAAAGCCTCAACAAGTGTTGACATTTCCCAGCATCACAGCAGACTTTATGAACTACTTTACTTCAAAAATCGATATTATTAGAGGTAAAATTGTAACCATTCAGCCATCAGCTACAGTATCACATCAGACAGTGCACTATAGACCCCCTGAGGAACAGTTCCACTCATTCTCTATTATAGGAGAGGAAGAATTGTATAAAATTGTTAAATCATCTAAACCAACAACATGTATGTTAGACCCTATACCATCTAAGCTCCTAAAAGAGGTGCTTCCAGAAGTCATATATCCTCTTCTGACTATTATTAATTCCTCATTGTCATTAGGATATGTCCCCAAAACCTTCAATCTGGCTGTTATTAAGCCTCTCATCAAAAAAACACAACTTGACCTCAAAAGAACTAGTTAATTATAAATCGATCTCAAATCTCCCTTTTCTGTCCAAGATACTAGAAGAGGTAGTATCCTCACAATTATATTCCTTCTTAGAGAAAAATGGTATCTGTGAGGATTTCCAGTCAGGATTTAGACAGTATCATAGAACTGAGACTGCTCTCCTTACAAATGACATGCTCTTATCATTTGATCCTGGTTATATCTTTCTATTAGTGCTATTGGATCTTAGTGCTGCGTTTGACACAATTGACCACAACATTCTTTTCCGTAGACTTGAACACTGTTGGCATTAATGGAAGTGCATTAGCATGGTTTAAATAAGTACATACTTATTTGACTGCCATCGATTCTTAGCAGTGAATAAAGAGGTATCATATCGATCACAAGTTCAGTATGGAGTACCTCAAGGCTCAGTACTAGGGCCACTACTCTTCACGCTTTATATGTTACCCTTGGGAGATTTCGTCAGGTAACATGGTGTTAGCTTTCACTGTTATGCTGATAATACGCTCTATATTTCTTCGCAGCCCGGTGAAACACACCAATTTGAAAAACTAATGGAATGCATAGTCGATATAAAAAACTGGATGACGAGTAATTTCTTACTGCTAAATTCTGAAAAAAAAACCAGAGGTGTTTTTATATATTACCTAAAAACTCTGCATGTATTAACATAGAACACTCTCTAAGACTTGATGGCTGCTCTGTCAATTCTTCGTCATCAGTTAGGAACCTAGGTGTGCTATTTGATAGCAATCTTTCCTTAGAAAGCCACATTTCTAGCATTTGTAAAAAAGCATTTTTACATCTCAAAAATATAACTAAATTACGGCCTATGCTCTCAATGTCAAATGCAGAAATGTTAATTCATGCATTTATGACCTCAAGGTTAGATTATTGTAATGCTTTATTGGGTGGTTGCTCTGCACGCTTAGTAAACAAACTACAGCTAGTCCAAAATGCAGCAGCAAGAGTTCTTACTAGAACCAGGAAGTATGACCATATTAGCCCGGTCCTGTCAACACTGCACTGGCTCCCTGTCAAAAATTGTATAGATTTTAAAATATTGCTTATTACTTATTAAGCCCTGAATGGTTTAGCACCTCAGTATTTGAATGAGCTCCTGTTACAGTATAATCCTCCACATCCTGCTGCGTTCTCAAAACTCAGGCAATTTGATAATACCTAGAATATCAAAAGCAGCAGATCCTTTTCCTATTTAGCGCCAAAACTCTGGAATAACCTACCTAATATTGTTCAGGAGGCAGACACACTCTTGCAGTTTAAATCTAGATTAAAGACCCATCCCTTTAACCTGGCTTACACATAACATACTAATATGCATCTAATATCCAAATCCGGATTTTTAGGATTTTTAGGCTGCATTAATTAGGTAAACCGGAACTGGGAACACTTCCCATAACACCCTGTGTACTTGCTACATCATTAGAAGAAAGGCATCTATGCTAATATTTGTCTGTTTCTCTCTTATTCCGGGGTCACCGTAGCCACCAGATCCAGTCTGTATCCAGATCAGAGGGTCACTGCAGTCCCCCGGATCCAGTAAGTATCCAGACCAGATGGTGGATCAGCACCTAGAAAGGTCCTCTACAACCCTGAAAGACAGCGGAGACCAGGACAACTAGAGGCCCAGATACAGATCCTCTGTAAAGACCTTGTCTCAGACGACCACCAGAACAAGACCACAGCAAACAGATGATTCTTCTGCATAATCTGACTTTGCTGCAGCCTACTGGTTTCGTCTGGTCAGATGAGAACTGGCCCCCAACTGAGCCTGGTTTCTCCCAAGGTTTTTTCTCCATTATGTCACCGATGGAGTTTCGGTTCCTTGCCGCTGTCGCCTCTGGCTTGCTTAGTTGGGGTCACTTCATTTACAGCGATATCGTTGACTTGATTGCAAATAAATGCACCGACACTATTTAAACTGAACAGAGATGACATCACTGAATTCAACTGCCTTTAACTGTCTTTTTGCATTATTAACACACTGTTTTACTAATGAATGTTGTTCAGTTGCTTTGACGCAATGAATTTTGTTTAAAGCGCTACATAAATAAAGGTGACTTGACTTGACTTAGTTTAAAACCATAAACTAAATAACAGAATACATTTAAAAAAACATTATTAAATACATTTAATAAAGAAAATTAAGAATTAAATATCCTTAATAAAACTTCCCGTTTTTCACAATGCATCCCATTCACCAACATTTTGTCCATGTTTTTTTGGTCTCCTGTCTCATGCTGTCATTTGCGTAATGTCTTGTGTCTTATTTGCATCAATTTTACACCTCTTCAACAAAAATGAACTGACAAGATATGACTTATTCAAGAGCAATTATTCTACGCTGAAACAACACTCCTTTTTCAAAATAACAAATCCGTAAAATGATTCAAACTAAATTTGTTTGATGTTTCGTCACCATTTGTCAAGCTGTTTGTTCAGGGGCAAATAATTGGGGAGACTTATGCTATCCCCATGTCATAAAGTTCCTCAAATTGGTGGTGAAAGAGGTGCTGACAGCGTATCAGATTCTTTAATTGACAGTGGTGTGTGTGTGGCGTCGCGGAGAGAGTGTGTGTGTTTTGCTCTTCGCTATCTATGTGTGTGTGTGCATCTGGGCCCGTGTCACTCAGTGCCAGGACCTCGAGACCTCCGCGCTCATTTAGCGCTAACATTATGAAAATCATCCCTCAGCCCTAAAGCGAGAGATCTTTGTTACGACTCGTGGCTCTGTCAAGCCTTCACCAATTACACTCGCAGGTACAATGGTCTATTGAGCCCTTGACTGGCACAGCGACAGTGATTTGTGAATCGTTACTGCGTCGCCGAGGAGAGCCCCGTACCTGAGAAATGCAAATAATGTGCCGCCAAACCAAACTACAGCTACTATTACCGCAGATTGGATTTTGTTCCTTTCTTCACCTCTCACAAGTGTGAAGTTTTCAACTAAATGTAAATTTCTCTCCATCAGAAGTGGCCACTAGCTCCGAATGATGGCTTTGACTCTCAGATCGGGCTGAAGTGCCTCTGCTGGAATTGTGGTATATAAGAAACAGCAGATTTGGGCCTACTGTAGCATTACTTTAGAATGACAACATGTGCTGATTGCATGTTCTCGAAAAGATGTGCGGTCCACCCAGAGGGGACTTCTTTATACGGCAAATGCAACCGAGCTGAATTTTAACGTCTTATTTAATCAGTCTGCCACATTCAATCTTCCACACACTCGATACACAGATGGAAATCACTCTGGTTCAGTGGCGTGAGCAGATGATGGACTACTAGGAGAAGCCTAGTTTATGGGAACAGTTGAGATAAAAATGAAAAATGTGTCATCATTTTTTCACCCTTGTGTCTTTTCAAATCGCTTTTCTGTGGAATAGAAAATAAGAAGTTCAGTAAAATGTTCACGCTGCTCTCTTCCATAAAATAAGAAAAAACTCAAAGATCATAAAATTAGCTCACGCCACTCATAATGCTAAATTCCAAGCCTTATATGTAACTCATTACTCACTGATTTTTTTATGCCAAACTGCCGAATATCATTGTATCTCATGCCTTGTATCTAGTCGTGACACATGAGTTTTGAATATCAACGTGTATAAATCAGATTTGATGATGATCATCCATTAATGGCTTTTTTTTATGATGCCTGTGTGGAGATTATGAGTGAATAACAGCTGATATGTTGGTCTATTCCTCACATAAATCTTCCTTAAGAAGATTTGGGATACAGTACACGAGTGTCTTTATGAATCATTTACTGTAGTCCAAATCTTACCACTAAATCTTTTTCTAACTTTCATAACCTTTATGGCGATGTGTCTTTAGGAGATTGATAGCTCAAGTGCTTTTATAGTATGGAAAAGAGCAGCATGAACATCCTTCCAAATATTTATTTTCAGGTTTTCATGATTCATATTATATAAGAGAATATGGAGCTCATATTTCAATACCTACACCCCCCACTGCAGAGACTCAAACTGAGCAAAAGAAATATTGTGATTATGATCAAAGCTTTAATTGTTGGGGGCAAAAAGTAATGCAATACGATTCATTGATGATTGAGAGATGAAGAAATAAACATTCCTCAAAAGCATGATGTACCATATTTGATACATTTTAACAGGATTTAAAAAATGCTTTAGTCCATTAAGTGTTCATATTAAAACAAACATTCTTATGTTTACCTTCATAAAAATCAGTAATGATTTCACAACAAAAGATACATGAACCACAACCTAAATTTAAAGGTTTTATAATGATACTAACAGGTTTTTTTTCTTGCTAAAAAGTTTAAATGATAGGCTTTATAGGGTGAAAGTAAATGATTCCTTTAACTGGTTCATCTAGGAAGCAGCTTAGTGTTGCATTAAAAATAATGTCAGAATCAGTCAGAAACCAGGTTTGGCTCTTTGAAAGAAGTCCAAAACTTCTTCTGAAAGCATATGGATGTAATCGTATAATTTCTCCTCAAACGCACACACACACTTTGTTCTGACCATTTTCAAAAGGTGCTCCCGATGTATCCTGTTGTGTCAGGTGTCCCACTGCGTGTTAAAAGCAGAGAAATCCATTTAAAAGGGTTGTTGAGTATGTGATTGACGAAGAAGGTCTTGACTGAACAGTTACTGAACAAGTACTTTCTCTGAGAATGACTGTTTTGTATTTTATGCGTATGCGGCCCAAACATTCATCCTAACCATCCTATAACATTAATTTAGTGCAGTTCCCCACAGGCAGGGGATGCTCTTCTGTGTCAGCCACGCCATACGCATAGATTTTCTACATATATTCAATTCAGTTCAAGTTTATTTGCATAGCTCTTTTTACGATATAATCATAGCAAAGCAACAATACAGAAAGTTACGTTTCTACAATATTTAGTTTTCATCCAAAATATCTTAAATTGTGTTCCGAAGATGAATGAAGAGATTATGGGTTTGGAACGATATTGGGGGAGGTGAATAATGACAACATTTTCAATTTGGGGTGGAGTATCCCTTTAAGAGGGTAAACTTTTTGTGCAACAGAAATAAACAATGGCTCCAGTTATTTGGCTTGGAGATCAATGCAATATTTGCGATTTGATCTTTTGCACAGGCACATTTCAGAAAAATCTAGTAAATAAACACTATTTGTCTTCTACCTAGAGGAAGTAATAGAGTTCAGGCAACTCAATGAAAGTGTCAGATACGGTGCGACGTGACCTTGGAAAACCGTCGTTCTGAAACAGCGTGGTAAACAGGCGTGACTGCTATCACGAATATACAAACGCCCATGAATAATAAACACCCCTATATCTGTCAGTAAGTCTGTCTGCAGACCATAGCAGAGATGACCAGGCAGAAGCTCGGAACCTGCAGACCGGGTCACGGCACCACCGGACGGATCGTAGAGGAGCTTGAGAGGACAGCAGCAGACAAGAGGAGCGAGGAGCAGCCCATCCCTGAGGTTAATTAGCATTCTCTTTCCCTTCACTTTATTATCAGCTGTGTCCTCCACACACCCGTTTAATTGCATGAGCTGATCGAATAATAAATGGAAGAGTAATTACCATTCTAAAGGAGAGATCTCTCTCTTTCTCTCCACCGCACAACTCAGTCAAAAGAGATTTTTATTCTAAATTAAGTTTTTAACTGTCATCTGTCATCTTAGGTATAATTATAACTTAGACATTTTGGGTACATTGTTCTCGCACTGTGAAATTCTCGATGGAGAAAAGACATTGTGACAGAGGATTTTTAGGCGCATGGAAAATGATGTTTAGGGGGAATTCTCAATGCCTCTAAATGAGAAAGCAAATATGCTAATTAATCAAGCTCTCTCACAGGCTAATAACACAGTTGAAATCCTGCTCTTATTTTAATATATTTAATCAGTCTCTGGATGAGGTAATGCAGGCTGTCTTTGCTGGAGGACTCCATTGTGTGTGCTTTTCTTTTCAACTATAAGCACTTATGGCTCTGTGGACAATTGGAAAATACAGTTTTCACATTCACACTAATTTATCATTTGTAATTTCGACCACATCTAAAATCACCCTTTATTTTGGGGTGGAACTAACTTTTTAATCTTTGTAATTTTGGAACTTCTTGCTATGGCTAATTTCAAAGATTTAAAAAATAATAAATACAATTAAATAATACTTTCAAAATCACACTAATATTGACAAAATTACAGTTTGAATATAAATTACATGAAATGAGTTTAAATAAATGGTCTCACTTCATTCATCATTAGCAAACCATTAACTACAACTTTTGCCTCAGTAAACTCTTAATTTGTTGCTTATTAATAGTTAGTAAGGTAGTTGTTAAGTTTAGTTGATTAGGGATGTAGAATATGGTCATGCAGGATATGTGCTTTATAAGCACTACTAAACTGCCAATATGTCATTAATGAGCATGCTAAATAGCTAATTAGCAACTAGTTACTGTAGTAGTGATAATTGGTCCCTATACTAAAGTGTTACCAAATAAATTAATATGTAAACACATGACCTTTTTTGAGTCACACCAGGGTTATTGTTGTTAACTAAAATATCAAAACAGTTTGTTGATTAAAATAAAGTTGAAGTAAAATAAAATATAAATATGAAAATTAGAGAAATGTTACCTTGGCAAATAACTGTTGAAGCACCTAAATTAATAACTGTAAAAACAAAAAAACAAACAAAAAAAAATTAGCCTAAATAGTATTATCTTAAAAAAAGCTAATGACAAAATATCAAAACAATTTCACTAAAATTTAAATGATACAAAAGACTAATTCAAAATATTCATAAAAACTACACTGTAAAATTGGTATTTCTACCTTGGTATTTAAACCATAAAAATTGTGATGTTAAATTAATATTAATATTAAACCAGTTAAACTGGTTTATTTAGATATTACCATTTTTTCCAGTGTAGAATAATATATCACATCATTAATATTGCAGTGGTTTAACTTTTTATTTAGAACAGATCATAGTTAAAGCCTGAAAGTTTGATTCTGCGGCAAAAACAATAAATTGAAGACGGGATGGAAGAAAGTTTACTCAGTTCCATATAGCCAGTTTTACGCTTTCTGAAATGATCGATATCCACTTAAATGGACAAGTGGCTTCTCTACCCATAATGCTCCAATGTGTTTGGTTTAACCAGGTGTGTCTGTACGAGAAGCCTCCAGCTGTTGCGAGCCGCAGGCACCTGGCCAGATATCAGCGGCCTGCACCCCGGTCAAGCCACCGTCCCACGCCATGGAGAACTTCAATTACAGTGGGATTCTCAGAGCGGAGAGCGAGGGGCTTGCATTGATTGAGGAGGGCAACAATTGATTTTGTCCATTACGTGGTGAGAATGTTTCCATCCTGCACAGATCAGGTTGCCCTCCTCCTGTGGGTGGAGATAAGAGGCTGCTGCATTGTGGCTGCCTAATCTGTGTGACGGCACTTGTCTGTGCTGAAATTGATGTGGCTTTTCATGCAGCCGCGTGTGGGTCTCCATCGGGGGGGTCTGTTCCTCTGCACCCCCGTCTCAGATCCACTCGGCGCACTGAGTGCAGCGCAAATCAGCAAACATGAGGGGATTTGCAATGATACAGATATTTGCCTTGCATTTGTTCCACAGGATGTTTCTAAAGAGAATAAAGGCGTTTTTAATGATGTCCGCGACTTGTTGAATTCTTGAGCCTTTATTGTCCTTACAGTGGGGTGTGGGTCAGAAGAGGGTCAGAAGTATTAATACAAAGGATTTAAACCATGTTAATCTGTAAATAGGAGAGTTTTGTAAGGATTTTTTATTGAGCTTTTTAACCATAATGCATTCAAATGCTGCCACACAAATGCACAAACAACAAAACCCTTAAAAGACATTAAATTAAAATGTAGCTTTCTTAAATATGTTTTGCTGTTGCTTTTCTGATGTCCTTTAAGCTATGATGGGTTTGGATAATCTAAAGCAAGACAAATAATTTTTTTAACATTATTTCGTAACATCAATTTCGGGATTGACTCACAATTATTTCCCAATGGAAAAAAATCCCACTCTAAATTTTAAATATAATCTGTAGAAAAACATTTGGGTCCTAAGGTCTGAGACCAATGTTTTCCCTTGATTTAATTCATTAGAAAAAAAAAAAAACATTTTGCTGAAAATCTTATGCATAATACATGACCTAATACAGGCCTTCTGTTGTCTGATGGATTTTTTGTTTGTTTGTTTTTTAGCAAATAAAAACCTTTTAGTATCATTGCAAGATATAAGACACATCATTGGTAGATATAGTTTCCATAACTGCTTTAAAGAGTTAATAATTGTGCAGTGAATTCATAGTACTTTTAATTTAAAAAAAATCTTAAATCATTCTGTTTATTTCAAGGTTCAAATTAGATTTTCAATCCCAGACTTTCAATGCTGGCTCACACTTTTGGAGTCCTCTGCGCATCACGATTCCTAAGTAAAATGGTCTGTGAATGGCATTTCATGTTCACTTTAAAGCCAAACAACAGCAACAAGAAAGTCAGCTCATTAGGCAAAGCCGGGCCGGGTGCATAACTGATTACAGGCAGCCTTGCTTCTGAACGAAAGGCACTTAGTCAGGTAAGCACCAGTGAGTAGCTATATTAACCCAATACATCTTACACTGTAAAAACTCCAGTCTGTAATGCTGCCCTGCTAAGCCGTGTAACATGCTTTATTAGGCACCCTTGAGGTGAATGTTATCTATCAGCCTGCTCTGCATCGAGACCCCCCATCCCTTCCCCGAATGCCCCACATGGAGAACATCGCACGCTCATCTATTCCTCTCTAACCAGACAAACCCTGATGCTGATTAATGGTAGCTAAACTTACAGGCACTCTGTCAGAGATGTTTCACAGGGAAGGTAATATATGGGAGCCATTAAATACACATCATTTTCCTGGCATGAAATATGTTGACCCCGATCTTATTACACACATAATTAAAAGCGTTCAACAGTTCTGTGGCCGTGTGCGGTAGAGCAGGGTTGCTCACCGACAGCCGCAAGTCAAATTGATGCTTTGCCGGAATGTCATTTGTTTTATTCATCTGTCAGAGCTTAGCTTCCTCGGCTGTGCATATAAATATTTTTTTTATTAGAGAGTCTGATTCACAAAACTTGGTTTCATTGAGACGGATGTATCTTGTAATTGCTGCTTTTGTAACAAAGAGATCATTTATTTTGTTGTTTACATGTGGGTATTTCATAAAGTGTATCAATATGTAGAGATTTTGTAAACAAAAAACTTTGTAGAGACACATGCTGTGCAGTTAACTACCGTCTGAACATCTGTGCAACAGTCAAACGCTCTTAAAATAAAGACTGATGCCATAGGATAACTTTTTAATTTCCACAACCAACTTTTTATTCTCTCTTTCTTTTAGAAAACCTACTATGCCATTAAAGATCCCTGAAACCAATTTACACATGTGAAGAGCCTATAAAGTATGATTAAGAATCTTTTAACCTCAAAAAACTAAATATCAACTCAACAAACAACAACGGTTCTTTATAATGTAAATGTGCTACAAATAACTATTTAATGTAATAACCTTTTTATGTTTGGATTTCTATGCAGATTTTGGGAGATTAAAAACGCTCTGGCTGAATGTATGTAAAACAAACCTCTTTATTTCGATATTGTGAAAGTCTGTGGGGTCCATTGTTGTGTCATTTTATGTTCCATAGAAGAAAAGGGTGAGAAACATGAGAGAGGGTGAATGTTGACAGCAATTTCTTTTCCAGGTGAGCTATTAAACTTACAGAATTCATGCATTTAATTTTTAAAACCACCAATGATAGTCTGACTATTGCAGATGATGTGGAACACACCTCGAAAACTCAGTGAAAGGCAGACATTTATTTGGTGTGTCACATCCTTAAAATTCATACTAATGACTGCAGCGTCAGTCGTTAATGTGCCTCTTGTGGCAAGGAGGGTGAAGTTCACCTGCACTATAATCTCTTACCAACTGGCCTCACCCAGGGGCAGCGCTATGGTTTCTGGGCCCTCCGAACAGCATACTGACTCAGTTCCCCTCGGTAGAGTCACTTACAGGGTTTGAATCAGGGCCCCTTTTCCAATGGTGTCAAGTAACAAAGTACAAATACTTCGTTAACTTACTTAAGTAGAAATTTTGGGTATCTATACTTTACTTGTGTAATTATTTTTCAGCCTACTTTTTACTTCTACTCCTTACATTTTCACGGAAGTATCTGTACTTTCTACTCCTTACATTTAAAAAATAGGTTTGTTTCTGCTATTTCATTTCAGCTTGTATTCATTCCGACTTGTAATCATTCAAAAAAATAAAATAATCAAGATTAATCACGCCATCCGGATGGAGTGAATTTGATTGTGATTGGATGAGAAGTATAAACATACCATTCCGTCACCCTACTGGTTTGTATGCGATCCATCACACCTGCACATGACACAATCACATCACACTCCAGCAAGGACATGGCCAGTTTTGGTGCCCCTCAGGGATGTGTTCTCTCCCCACTGCTCTTCTCGCTGTACACCAATGACTGCACCTCTAAAGACCCCTCTGTCAAGCTCCTGAAGTTTGCAGATGACAATACAGTCATCGGCCTCATCCAGGATGGGGACGAGTCTGCTTACAGACAAGAGGTTGAGCAGCTGGCTGTCTGGAACCTGGAGCTGAACACGCTCAAAACAATGGAGATTATAGTGGACTTCAGAAGAAACCCCCCTGCACTCCCCCCCACTCACCATCATGAACAGCACTGTGACTGCAGTGGAGTCATTCAGGTTCCTGGGAACCACCATCTCTCAGGATCCGAAGTGGGACAATCACATTGACTCCATTGTTAAAAAGGCCCAGCAAAGGTTGTACTTCCTTCGCCAGCTGAGAAAGTTTAACCTGCCACAGGAGCTGCTGAAACAGTTTTACTCAGTCGTCACTGAGTCTGTCCTGTTTACTTCAATAACTGTCTGGTTTGGTTCTGCTACAAAATCAGACATCAGAAGCCTACAGAGAATGGTTTGGACTGCTGAAAGGATTATTGGTGCTCCTCTGTCCACCCCTCAATAACTGTATACATTTAGAGTGAGGAAAAGGGCTCAGAAAATCACTCTTGATTCCTCACATCCAAGCAAGTCCTAGGACAGTCAGGCACAAGAACAGTTTCTTCCCCCATACAGTTAAATGTTCCCCATTTATGCAATAAAAATGTGCAATATACTTATATTTATTTGTTACCCCGCCATCATAGTACATCCCTGCATCTTACTCAGTACAACTGTTTATACAACTTATGTATTTGCAAATTCCTTGTGTGCGCAAACATACTTGGCAATTAAGCTCTTTCTCAATCTGATTCTGAAATGTCTTTGTACACATTAAAATGCAAAAATGTAAACTAAATGCATTACTTAGTTACATTTTTGGAAAGTAATGCATGATATTACTTTTGCATTACATTTTGTCTTCTGGGCTGCGCTTGCTTGTTTGTTTTTCAATAACAACAAAAAAAAGTTATGTTTTTTTGGCAACTGTAATTTCACACCAAAAGTGTAATTCATAAGCCTCAGGCTAAATGAAGTGCCCCTGCACCTCACTTCCAATTCCTCTAAACACGGGACAGGAGAGGTGTCAATGAATAAATGGAAAGACAAAATAACTTCCGTGACTTATTTGAAAAAGTAATTCAGATATTTTATTGTAAATGTTAAAGTAGTGCGTTACTTTATTAACATCAAAAAAGTAATCTTATTACGTAACTCAAGTTAATTTACTTGTAATGTGTAATTCCATCACTTCAGGTGTGTTCGATTAGGGTTGGAGTGAAACTCTGCATGACTGTGCTTTCCAGGACCAAAGTTGGCCACCCCTGTTATCGAGGTTTGCTAAACCAGTCCTGTAAATCTGATCATAAAGTCTGTTTTACCATAAATGTGTACCTATAGCCACTCTGTGTCTTATTCAATCAACCATGCTGGTCTGTGTTAATAGCAGGACTGAAGCTTTGTATTTACAAGGAAAGAGTTTTCAAAAAAAAATCACCTGAGAGTCCCATGCCTCACTGTAGCCACAAGACCCTTATACCCAGTAATCCTCACTATGCCCACAGAGCAGCTAACGCACACATCGAAGTCTCCATTATTCTGTCTCTAGGCCTGTTCTCTCTTCCA
Organism: Carassius auratus; assembly: GCF_003368295.1. Lineage (NCBI taxonomy): Eukaryota > Metazoa > Chordata > Actinopteri > Cypriniformes > Cyprinidae > Carassius > Carassius auratus. The sequence goes on from NC_039251.1 coordinate 33,791,201, forward strand.
CGAGCCGAGCTCTCTGCAGGTATGCTGGAGTAATCCGTGAGGACATGGAGGCGGGCTTTATTACATCTGATGTGATGAAACTGGGTCGTTATAAAGAGGCCGGCGGAGGGAAGGATGTCAGGGCCCAGATGAGCACGACCTCCAGTGATCAGACAGCTCAGACGTCTACACACATCTTTACTTTTACACAGGGGGAGAAATTACTGCCCTCAGCTGACAAAACGTCCAAATCCAGTCTGAAATCCACTCTACATAGACTTATATCCCCATCTCTGACTGGAGCCACAAAGCCATCTCTCACAGAACAGACTCCGTGACTGATTTCCTCTTGCTTTCTTTTTATCAGGAGAAAACGTGCTTCATCCCCTCATCTTGTGTGCTGCACTGACACTGATACCAACAGGCAAGTTAAATAAAGTGTGAAATTCCAAACATAAGGACCGTTACACGGATGAAGGGAGCATGGATAAGGGTTGCATATCTTTTTTGCGACTGCTGATGTGTTGTGACCCTTTTAATGGAGCTGCTGTGTTTTCACAAATAAGTGAATTTTATGGTGGATTTGTAATCACAAAGGCATCGACTTAAAGCATGTTGACGCCGTGTTTAAAGAGTTCAGACCCAGTCTTAAAATCGGACTCATGCAGCTTATGGGTGTTAAAACTTGATTCCAGTTGTAAACCTAACAACATCACTCAATCTGTCACTCCTTACATGTATAATTTGGTGTTTCATGTTCTTTTATGCATAGTACTGATTTAAAGCTGCAGTGTGTAATCAGGCATAAAACAGAATTGCAATAATCTACTAGCTTTTCTGAAGAAATGTGAATGGTCCTTGCTTATGAAAACCCAAATTGGTTAGTGTTGTGTCAAATTGTTCAAACAAAGTCTCACATTGTTTCCACACCGAAATAAACCCACGTATGGCTTGCTTACAGTTGTGTCTTCACAGTGAACTTTAATGAGGAAGCACTACAGCTTTAAGGCATCACAGTGGTCGATCTCAGAGTCAGATATGTTCGTGTGTGTGTGTCTTTGATTGGTAAGAGTGAGACATTTGTTTTAACTGACTGAGGTAATGCCATTGTGACACGTCCCAGTGTTTGCAGGAAATGCCCAAGGCTGGGAAAAGCATTCCAAAGCCCATCACGTCACAGACAACAGGGGCTGGAGGGGGTCTGGGAAGATTGCTGGGCGCGGAGGTGCTCTGCTGGGATTTCAGGGATATTGCATCAGGGGATTGAGGAAGTGGAGATGTTTTGGTCAAGATACAGACTTTTTAGATCTAACCACTTTAATATTCAGTCCTAAAATATAAAGACGGGTATATCATATGATTTAAATATTTTTCGGTCACACTTTATTTTAGGGTCCAATTCACACTATTAACTAACCATTAACTATAACTTTTGCCTCAATTAACTCCTTATTTGATCCTTACTTATAGTTTATAAGGTGGTTGTTAAGTTTAGGGTATTAGGTAGGATTATGGATGTCATGCATTATATGTACTTTATAAGCACTAATAAACAGCCAATATGTTAATAATAGACATGCTAATAAGCAACTAGTTATCAGTGTGAATTGGACCCTATTCGAAAGTGTTACCCATTTGTCATTCCATAATGTGTACAGTTCAATATCCTATATTTTAAAATTAGCAGAAAATATCCATAATATTCTGTGGAGCATTTAGTAACTATTCCACATCAAACGCCCTGAAACTAAGGCACCGATATGAACAACCCATAACATAACTTATCTCCAAAAAGCCACACAAGGATCCACTGACATCTACAGACCACAGATGAAAACAGGTTTCCCGCTTGTGGAAATTCTCCCCAATACCTGTGGATTTGCATTCTTACACAGAACATTGTTATGAGTGTGCGTTTGTTTAATGCCGTCCCTGAGGGAACGTGAGCCATGCAGGTATGTAGCTTACTGCACAACACCTGTTTAAACTAATGAGCTCTTAAGAAGAGAACAGAAGCTGGGTGTGAGAAAAAACCCTGACACAAAGATCTCAGATCTCTGCGGTAATACCTCAGATTACACCTGAGATAAGCACACAGCTTACTGTTTACAGTGGCTGTTACAAGAATTTAAGTTGCACCTCAAATATCTGCATGATATTGGATATCAAAATCTCTGCACTTAAATGCTGCCTGAGCTTCTCTCAGAGCTGATTCACTTGTGTTACATGTCTTTCAAATAAACACTGTTTAGGTTAATATTTTATATCCACTGCATTGACTAGAGAAGCAGAAGTTTCCAAATACATAATAACCATTGTCTAGTTTAAATTCTTATTATGAGAGTATGCACGTTATAAACAGAAACATGCAAAGGCGTAAAAAAACAGTCATTATGTTTAAATTTTTTATAATCATATAATTATGATGAACTAATTATGCAAGGAGTCATTTCATAAAACGAGCTAATCACGTCATTAAATAAACAACTGAATAAATTGTTCAAACTAGGAATAAATGTTGGCAATATTACACTATTTTATGATACACCTGGTAAGTAAAATTGGAAAGTCATAACACAAACTATTTTGTTTTTATAAATCCGTTTAAAGTGTTAAAAATCCAATCAATGTGTATACTGAGAGATGTTAAGTGATATTTTATCAGGACGGCTCAGATTAATCAGTAGCCTGGAGGAGATTGAGTTAAAGCGTTTTAGGCAGTAATCCCTGTGTGTATGTGTGTGTAATTGAGACAGCCCTTTAACCCTTATTAGCAATAGCCCAAGGGATCTGACAAATACGGTTTGTTGTCCTCATTGTAATCCCTAAATATACTCTTGTCTCCATTCATCTGGTGTAAACCCAGGATGTTGTGTTAAATAAGCCGTAATTTAACTTTTATATAGAAAATAGTTTGATGCAATTTCTTTCTTTTTTTTTTAGGTGATTTTAACATTTTCAGTGTCAACAGAAATTCACTGTCAATGAAAGTCTAAGGGTCATGTGGTAAAATATAATTTCAAAATGTTCTCTGAATGTTCAAAATATAAATTTTTTAAAACTGCAAACTTTAATTGCGATTAGAGAAAACATTAAGGAATTGTTTCATTTGATTGTATTTACAAACATTATGAAAGCATTTGAAATGTTCTCTGAATCTTCTGAAACCAGTTGTAAGTAGTATCAATTAAATACATGAATGATCAACTAAAACATTTCAGAAAAATTCACCATTAATGTGTGTGTCCTTAACTTGCTGTTGTTCTGTTATTGTACTGCGGGACGAGGAACTAGTGAAAAACATTTCACTTTATTAATACATGACAAATAAAGAACATTCAACCTAAATAATATTAAAGGCCAGATATGAATAATGTTTAATTAATGTTACTGGAAGAATATTTCCTCCTCCAGAATGCCTTACCTTAGCATGTATAAATGTAACATAAACAACTACAATTTTTGTTGTTGAAATATAGCTACTAATGAAAATGACTTACAACATTGCTTGTCTAAACTTAGATGTTTATAGACTTCTGTCATTTTTCTATACAGGTATCTTCAGAGCAGACCAAACCAAATGTTAAAAGAATCTTATTTACTAAATTCAAGGGAGTTTTTGTCAGCTTCAGCTCTCTAAAGTGAAGCTAAACACATGCATTCATGCAGAGAAGTTCAGAGACTGTCAGAGATGCTAAACTACTGAAGGCCCCTCGGTGAGCTAGTCTCTTTATCCCACACTCCAGTTCGACGCTCGCAGGCTGTTTATATGTACGCATACGAGCATGTTTGTGTCTGCATGTGTGCGTCCCTGACTTCTCCCAAGGCAGAAAGCCTTGCTTATTCATTTCAGCAGTGGGAATAGGGCGTTTGAATGGGCCAATGTACGGCTATATCACATTATTAGTAATCATATCTGCTTAAGCCAAGCCTGCTGCTCCAGATGGCTGCTTTCAAGTGCAAATGAAGCAGTGAGACGAGGCCGCCTTTAATACGTACTCACGAATCACAAATAGCCATTGATTTTTTCCTGTGTCCCCCTCCATCCAGGCAGTCTGCCGGTATTGAGCTCGGATTAAATGGTCTCCTGGGTTTTTAAAAGGAACATTGATTCTTCTAATTAATTGTGAGCTGTTCAGAAGCAGAATGCATAAACTCGCTCATATTTGCACTTCAAGTCAATTATTTTGAGTTCAGCCGGACAGGGAACAAACAGGCCCGGAGTATATAGGCGACGAGGAGCTGATGGGAGTCATTTTGTTTCCACAGGAAGTGTGAATACTCAAATGAAAGAGAGTTATTTCCATTTTAGCTGTACGTCTGAAAGTGAATTGACAGAGGAAGAAATACAGTCGCCCACTGGGATTTCAAACACCGTATGAATAACACATGGACATTTTTTTTTTGAGTGTGCTTGATTTAATGTATTGACAAATGCCTCATCATTATCTTAAATGAAATACTTTAACCACTGCTCTCAGAAGCACACTATGCAACCTTTTCACGAGACTGTGAGGATTTATTAAATGGTCATCATCATCGTAAATCCATAAAAAGTTTTTTTATGATTAGATATTTTTTTTAAATGTATATACAGTTATAACACTTTGTATTATATAAAATTTGCATCTAATTACAAAATACTAGTTAACGCTTAAGTCCTGTTCACACTACAAGCAACATGCAACAACAAAGCAACGCAGTCACGTTCATTTCAATGGAGAGCTGGCGATCTCCAACGACAAGATCGACAGCGACCGGATGGGGCGTGATCAGTGACTCAACAAAGTTCAGAATCCTTCAACTTTATGCAAATGAAGCGCGACTTTCGGGAGCGACAGCCAATAGGAAAGAAGACTGTAGAGCGCCTGATAGCATTCTCTTCTCAGCCATAGATAAACACACAATGGAAAAAAATAGGCTCTGTTGCTTAATTATTTTGGTATGTATGTACGGATTTAATATATATTTATATTATATTTAATGCCTGTTCACACCAAGGATAATAATAAACTAACTTATAAAGACAAAGATAAGGTATATAGTTATAAAAATCATTCTTAAGATAAAAAATAGCCACAGATATATAGTCCACACCACAGCTATAATGATAGGCACAGAGAAATAATATAATTGGAATCTTTTTCAGTACGATAATATTGTTCGCTGGTGTGGATGCTAATATCATTATCTTTATAGTTATCGTTCTTGGTGTGAACGGGCCTTTGGTCTTTTTCCAACAAAATGTTCGCATTTAGTGCCAAGAAACCCTGGCGATATGGAGCGACAAAAGCTGCTGCTAGTGTGAACACAGCTTAAAGGGATACTACACTCCAAAATGAAAATGTTGTCATTAATCACTTACCACTATGTCATTCCGAACCCGTAAAAGCTTGGTTCGTCTTCATACTTTTCTGGACCTTGACAATCTAACTTACTTGGCAGTCAATGGGACAGTCTCAAGCCATCCAAAATATATTAAATTGTGTCCTGAAGATGAACAAAGCTTTTACAGGTTAGGAACAACATGGTAATGAAAAAATTGTCATTTTATCCCTTTAATGCAGCTATGGGAGGGACAGTAAATTTGACATTGTTTTCTCTTCTGACTGCTGTTATAAGCCTCTCACAATTTTTTTTCCCGTTTTTAAAAGTCACACAATCGTGGAGTTTATTTATTTATTTTTTGCTATTTGAGCAAATGGTAATACAAAAAATATATATTTGTGGGACTCTGCCATTCTCTGCTCCTGAAGTTAACCCAACTACGACGACTTCCGCTGCAGAGAAACCCGGAAATGTGAAAAAGGCCCATTGTTTCATGGATTCATGCCAGGGTGCATAGTGGGAATTAGCTTTTGATGGCGAGCTGCCAAGAGGCCAGCAGCGTTATCTGTGTCCGTTCTTCTCGCGAGCCCTGTACACCTCTGTGCCAAAGTGAAAGGTCCTCTCAGCGCTGACAGCTTTGCTATTTAAGACGGGGATGGTCCATTCCTCCAGATTGTAAGAGTGCTCTAAGAAGCGTATTACTCTCCTGATACTTCATTAATCTCCATCAAACGCGCCGACACTGCCACAGCTGACAGCGGGGACAAAGCAGGGTGCTGCTCTCCTCCCAGCTCAGATAATACATGTTTTACAGTAGCCCAGATGTCCACACTCAATAAAACATTTGAGGGAATCAGGCGAGGTGTGTTTGGGGATGTCTGTATTGACTGGCTGCTGTGTGGAGACAGCGATACGGGGGCTGCTCGTCTCTGATTACAGAATTAAAAGAGTGGGCTGACAGAGCGACTGGCAGGCCGAGGGACGGGGATAATTGTATCTGTGGAGGGATTTGGATTTGACCAAAGTGTGCCATCCTGATTATCTCATGCAGGAAGAGCTGCATGACTGAAATGAGACTTAGATTAACCTTTATTTCCTTTTACTGTTTGCTTTTCTTGAGTGAGGATAAAGGCCTACCCACCGTTGAGATGCTGTTATTGTGAATACAACAAATGTTCAACTTTATAGGAAAACAATGAGAGCTGATCTAATGGAATTATTATTTAGTAACAGTTACTTATTTTAGTTAATGTAACTACCTTGAGACTCATTTTTATTAAACTTTTTTAAAACTTACCATTAAACATACTATGTTTACACAAAAAAAAAGCTTTTTATATTTCAACATCATAAAATGCATTAAACATTACATTAAACCAGGGTTTCCTAAATTTGACTTAATTTAAGAACTGCTGTGGGTTTGTGAGTTGATAAAAAGCTAATAATTAATTAAATCATAAAAATGTAAAATAAAAATCATTTAAACACTTGAACAATAAATCAAAACTATAAACATGAATGTGAATATATACAATTTAAATATTTGTTAAATATTTCACTATATTACAGCACGTTTGTAATGTGTGACAACTAAATAAATCTGAACACAAATAATAGTTTGAGAACATAATTAAAGACCAGATTTGAACGATGTTTTATTAATGTTACTGGAAGAATATTTCTTCATAACTTTGACAGCACCTTGACAGAACAGACTTTCAGTATAATGAAACATATGCAGGTCAACTCACTTTTGCTTGTTGAAATATACTGGTGAAAATTATAATGAAAATATTTTATTTGTATTTTTTATTTTATATTGTTTGTATGTATAGTGATCCATTGTCAGCAAATACACAGGTGAACACAGAAGTGCACACAACAGCAGGTTTATTGTACACAGGCAGTTACAGTAGATGAGAGCAGACAACTAATCCATGTGAAAAAACAGGGAGAAGGAAGGGTTCTTGATTCTTATCAGTGAGTTAACAATTCATTTTCCTTATCCAGGGAATCTGAGGGGAATGGTGGAGAATGGAGATGATGTAGCACAGGAGCAGAGGAGAACAGGGAGCGGCTTGATGGAGCGGCTAGCAGGTAGGTGTAAATGTGATGTTTGAGACCAGACAATGACAGTGTTGGAGGAGTGCAAAGTATGAAGTGCTCTTGATGAGTTGTGACAGGTGGTGCCATTTAGTAATCAGGGGATTGGGATCTGGTCACTCCCTGATATAGTACCCTCTCCTCCAGGGGCAGCTCCTGACACCCAACTACAGCAATGGGGAGGACAAGGCCTCTGGGTGTGGGACGGTCTGGGTGGTTGTGATGGAATTCAAAAGGGAGGGATCCAGGACATCATCCCGGGCAACCCAAGTTCTGTACCCCTCCCAATCAATAAGGTACTCCAGGTTACCGCCCTGTCGTTAGGAGTCCAAGATCTCCCGCACATGGTAGATAGAGGGTTCTGCCATTACTATGGGAGGAGAATTTGCTCCAGGTTCGTTGGGACCTGGGGTAGATAGAGAGAAAGGTTTGAGGAGTGAGACGTGGAATGCAGAATGGATACGATACTGCACGGAGTTGCAGGAGGAAGGTTACCACATTAATCTGCCTCTGGATGGTGAAGGGACCAATGTAGTGGGCACTCTGCTTCCTGCAAGTCAGGTAAAGATGCAGATCCCGGGTCAAGAGCCAATCTCCTCTATCTTCCGCTCAGTCTGGCCATTAATCTGGGGGTGGTATCCAGAGGAAAAGCTACTGTGGCACCCAGGAGCTTAAAGAAAGCCTTGCAGACATGGGAGATTAATCACGGCCCACTGTTTCCATTCTGGGTCTCCAGGCGGAGCAGGCTCTGCAAGAGTAGCTACATGGATCGATTCTTCCATTGAATGGGAGGATAGGTTCTGGAAAGGAGGGATCACCAGGAGAGTGGATGTGGAAGAGTGAATTGGCATTGATGTTCCTGTCTCATGGTCGGCATTTGATGGAAAACTGGAATTGGGTGAAGAAGAGTGCCCAGTGGGCCTAGCAGGGATTTAGCAACTTCTGAGGTATTCAAGGTTCTTGATTGTCAATGATCACAGTAAAGGGGTGTTGTGTTCCCTCCAGCCAGTGCAGCCACTCCTCCAGAGCCATCTTGATGGTAAGTAGTTCCCCATTACTGATGTCGTAATTCTGCTCCACTGGGGTTAGCGTCCTGGAATAGTAAGTGCAAGGATGAAGGCAGGGAGATTCTCTATAGTTGAAGAGTCCACCTCTACTATGAATGATAGTTGGGGGTCCAGATGAGTTAAGATGGGAGCAGTGCTGAAGGCCACTTTAAACTTCTTGAAGGCGGCCAGAGCTTCGGGCTTCCAGGACAGAGACTTGTAAAGTGAAGTGAAGGGGGCGGAGGGGAGGCTGAAGTTCTGGATGAACCTACGATAGATGTTGGAGAATCTGAGGAATATTTGAAGTTCCTTGATTGAATGCATTTGTGGCCAGTCATGGACAGTGTTGGGTAGTAACGCATTACTTAGTAACGCGTTACTGTAATTTGATTACTTTTTTTAGTAACGGAGAAGTTTAACACATTATAATTTTCAAAATTACAATATAGATACAAGCTAAGGTCTCTATATATTACTGACACATTACATTGCTGGCAGAATGCAGTGTTTTATAATCTAGAGATTGTGAAAAGAATGTAGCACAGGCACTGTCGAGGCAAGTGCCAGTGGATTAGACACTTGCTCCCACAAGACCCAACGCAACAGAATGCAACGTGGGACTGGTCATGGATGGCCTGGACCTTCCCCTGGTCCATTTGAATTCCATCTGCACTGAGGATGTACTGAAGAACTGGACCATGGGGCGGTGGAACTCAAACTTTTTGAGCTTCAGGTAGAGGTGGTGTTTCCTGTGTTGCTGTGGGACCTACATGACATGGATTTGACATGACATGGTTATATGTCCAGCTTCGAGAAGACGCAAGCCCCACAGAGTTCCTTGTGGGCAGCTGGGACCAGCCTCCATCCTTCTTGCCCACACAGAAGCTTGAGGCAAATGGTGAGGTAGAAAGGGTGAATGAACTGTTGTTGGAGAGCCTCCCTGATCCTCCATTGCCTTTCCCTCCAGGATGGACAGTGGGTAGACTCAACCCTTGGGGAGTGTGGCTCCAGGCAGCAGGTCAATGATACAGTTCCGTGGCTGATGCGGGGGTAAACGGGTGGCTGTCAGTTTGCTGAAGACATCATGGAATGACACATAGTCAGATGGGATTGCAGGGCTCTCCCAGGGTTCTGAAATCTCCACAAGGGTGGCGTTAACATGGAGACGGGGTTTTGGCAGGGGGAGATGGAACGTTGAAAAGACCATTTTGGAAACTTGGAAACTTGCAAAACTTGCAGGGAGATGGGAGGAGATCTGGAATTGACACGCCCATGCCCAAACAGCTTCCCTTGTATTGTTTCAAGCTACTGGGCTTGCCTCATTCAGGGCAGGTCGAGACGTTTTAGGAGGGCTTGGAGATGAAATTTCCAGAGAAGCCCATCAACAAAGTGCAGACACTGAAATGGAATGCTGAGGGGTAAGGTAAGGTAGAGATATCAGGCTCTATGTGGAGTGTACAAACCTCTGGGTGTGGGGGACGAGAAGGGCACGTCTTAACAAAGTGCATTTAGGCTCCACAGTTGAGGCACAGCCCCTTGGTCAAACGTTGAGCATGCTCCGCACATGTGAGATGGTTGGCGTCTAATTGCATCAGTTCTGGTACTGGAGTACAGGCAGCAGGTAAGACTAGCAAATGAGACGGGAGGCGAATGAGCTGGTTGGTGATGGACAGAGAGCCGGTAGATTGGCCGAAGACCTCCTTAAATTGGGCTGTGAAATCATCGAAAGAGTCAATTAAGCTGCTCTGAGAGTTCCAGATGGCTCATGCCCAGAGCAATGCTCGTCCAGAGAGAAGGGGGATCAGGAAGGCCACCTTTGACAACTCTGAGACAAACTTTTGGGGCTGCAGCTCAATGATGAAAAAGAGTTGAAGCTAAAAAAAACTACATTTAACTTCTTCACCCAAATAATGAGCTAGGAGTGCCATGGAACTAGCAGAGGCAGACTGAGGGTTGGGGGCCAGAGAGAGCGGCACTCTTCGAGAATGTCCGCCCTAGTGGGGAGTCAGGACTACATCTCCGGTCTTCGTTAGACAGTCTGGTCTCCTGTCCACAAATACAAAGGGGGACACAGAGGTAAGTGCACATGACAGCAGGTTTATTGAACACAGACAGGTAAATGACAGCAGACAACAAATCCAGGTGAGTAAATGGGGAGAAGTAGGGGTTCTTGGTTCTTATCTGTAAGTTAACGAGTCCTTTTCCTTATCCAGGGAATCTGAGGGGTACAGCGGAGCATGGAGACGATGGAGCACAGGACCACGGGGAGCAGCTTGATGGATGGCTAGTAGGTAGGTGATAGCAGGTAAGAGCCAGGTAAGTAAACATGCAATGTTTGAGACCAAACAATGACATGCGGGAGGAGTGCAGGGATATAGTGCACTTGAGTGGTGACAGATTGTGCCGTTAGAAATCAGGGGATTAGGACATGGTTAGCATAGTAGGTCATGACTGCGGTGACTGTGACTTCCTGACATGAATACAGCAGTATGCAAAGATGCAGACTATAGATATAGCTGTGGTGTTATATGCTTACCTAAACATGTATAGAATAATGTCATTTAATTGTAAATGTGAATGTGATTGTGAATATAATATAATGGGAAGATTTTTTTAAATATTAACTTCCTCAGAGATATTTCAAATAAATATCTTATTTTGTCATGGTTTGGCTGACAAAAACACTACTGAAGGTCACTGATATGATCATAGTGTTTCACAGCTATATATCATGAGTGTTTAGGAACTTAATTATTTTTTGTTATACATGTTGTTATTGTTTAAGAGGTGCTATTTTCCCTTTAACTTTTTTTTTTACATGACTGTATGACTGTAGTCAAAGCTAAATGGATCTATCGAACTTGATTGGTCTTTGGAATTCCATTTGTATTCTACTTTTTGTCACTGTCCAGAAATTTTGGATGATTACATTCACTTAACTGAATCCATTCTCCAAGGGGCAGATGCTGGAGCCTATCTCAGCTTCCTGAGCCATACTGGAAGATACCCTGGACGTAAAGCCAGTCCATCACAGGTCTCACACACATTCTCACTTTTACAATTTAGTGTCTGTAATATACAACCAGAAACCAGAGCACCAGGATGAAATTCCACTCAGAAAGACCTCCAGCCAAGACTCAAACCAGGGCCCTGACATTTAATGTGCTGCAGATAATGTGAGTAGCCAATGATATTCCAGACCCTCATTCAATACACGTTTTTATTAGTGCTGTCAAACAATTAATCAATATTAATTGCATCTAAAATAAGTGTTTGTTCACATTATAAATGTGTGTCTGCTGTGTATATTTATCATGTATATATGTGTGTATTTATATATGCATAATAAATTTAAACAATACACTCATATATGTTATGTAAACAAAAACAATATATTATTAAATTATGTTTAGAATTTAGATGTAATAAAATTTAATATGTTTACTATTAAAAAGTCATTTGTTTACTTTACCCTGCATGGCGCAGGAAGTTGAGCCACTTGACCACATTTATTTTATTATAAGGTATAATTTAAATAACATGTATTATAGATACTGTGTTATAATTTCAACTGATAATCATGAAATATAAAAGTACCTCTGTATAATTTTGAATTACCCAAAAAAATCTTAAGCACACACCGGCACATCTTACCCCGTGCACTCTCCCCTACAGTATGTGTGTGTAATGGAATGGTAATGATTCGACGGTGTGATCACATTCTCTGCAGGAACCTGGGAAAAAAAAAAACACAATCTGCCTTGAGCTCAGAGCACTCACTCCCACACACGCTCTACAGAGAGACTGCATAAATTGTCATCTTTCTCTTATTTACGAGACAAAGTCTGAGCTGCTGATGCAGTGTAGTATAGTACTCCTGGCTGAAATTGCACTCTCAGATATGGGAAAACAAAACCGTTTCTGTATTACTGTGTCTGTACTTCAGAGACTGAATAGAAGATGTGTATGATAAAAAAGAGAGAAGGATGACAGAATATTTTAAATTGTAGTACTTTACATGTTTTGATTGTAGGTCATAGAGAGGGATATTTTGACTCGCTCCACAGGAACACTGGGAATCCATGCATACTGATTCCTGTGCCTGATTTTCATCCCGTGAAAACAAACACACATATTCCTTTATGATTTCAGCCATTTATTGTATAATCCCTATTATCTTTTCTTGGTGAAAGAGGATTTTAGGTATATGATTGATGGGTCCGGACTGCTTTTTATTTTTTAATCTTTGTTCAGGACTTGTCGCTGCGGTGCCTAAAAAAATTCCATTACATTTCAGAGTTAGCTCTTGAGAAAATGGGTCAGTCTCTTTGTAGCATTTCTTCAGCGGCCACTGAGGTTTCTCCCATTAAGAAGTTCACAAGGAGATAAGTAGAGGTTGGGTTTCTTCTCTCACTCCCAGGGCCGAGTTCTGCTTGCGCTAGCCAAAGCTGAAACCCATTATTGAGGCCTGTTTGTCAGACCTAAATGAGCTAGAAACGACAAGTTGTTTTCTGTGGCTTGGCTACAATGGTTTGTTTTGCATATAGTGACACTAACATTTCTGGAACAATAATAAAGTTATTTAGAAAAGCGCGTATGTAGTTCATAAGACAAAATAATAAACTACTCACGCATGTCAACACGTCATTGCGCAAAGATGTCTGGAATGTAAGGGCAACAGGCAGAACTCGATTGACTTTGGTGGATAAAATACACATCAGAGAAACTCCAGTTGTGTTCTCCACTCTGGGCTGCTTTCATTTGATTTAATTGTAACAGATTTGTGAAATGAAGAGGAAGGATTAGAAGATATCAAAGAGCGATTAGTGGCTGGTTTTTGGTGTCTGCGCTACAAATGTTGTCATAGTCATCCATCAGCTGGTGCCACTCCTCCCCGAGGCAGAAACCACAATGGCACCACACCAAGCTAGACAGACAGAATAAAGGACTGCACCCATGAAAGGCCAAATTCTGCTGCCATAAATCATACCAGTGCAGCAGCACTAACCCCAAAACATTTAGAAAAATACAAACAATCTCCAACTTTAAATCTTGTGGGTCGGAGAGAAATAAACACATAAATAAACATGACAATTCTAAGTGAAAACAAGGCAATACAAATTTAAATGCAAAACCTAAGAACGACACCAAACTGGAAAAGACATTTAATTAAAGGTGCATTTTTGCTTTTATTTGACCGAATAGTATGAGAGAGGGGAATAGTAATGGGAAAAGGATTCAAAGGCGGCTTGCAGTTGTGCAGTATGTGAAGCCTACAAGTCTTTGGTTCTGACTCATGAATAAAACATGTTTGATGATGTCCACTCATGTAAGATGACCACTCCAATCCTGTCAGTAATAAAAACCATTGTGTTTTGTTTTGTTTTATATGGATTGGGTTGTCTAATGGGGCTAGCATACTGAGATAGCATGACCCGACCAATACATATTTAGCGCTGCAGGGAGGTTAAGAATGGATGTATGCATGTTAAGAACACGGATGATAGCATCAGCCTGGTTCCTTCCACAAAACCATTTATGCCCAAGAAAAGTTTATGATAATGATTTTGTTCATCATGATATTCAACTTTTGAAGCCAGAATTTTTAATATATTCAATCACCAGGCCTTAAATGATCTACACATGACATCAGTGTCAACACCATAAAGCTTCCAACAGCCTTTTCAGCCTTGATTTAAAAAAAAAAATCCCTGAAAGGCTGAGTTAGAACAAGAATATAGAAGATAGAAGAGCACAAGAGCATGAGTTTACCCGTTCATTGTGATGACCACCTCTGTGGTGCCATTTAGCCAGTTATTTGCAACCCTTTTCCATCGGATAAACACTTCCGAATCTCACTGGTAATAGTAGGTCAGTGGTTTCCAACCATTTTGTATGTCTCCTAAAACAATCACACCTGATTCTACTCATTAGCTTAAAGTAGAGAACCTATGGATTCGTCCAGACAAAGGAGACATGCAAAAATGGTTACTTCCAGCAAGATTCTTGTGAATTGCAGTAAATCGATGCAATGGACACTGCAATGGATTCACATGACAATAATAACATGACAGATCTAAACGTCCAGATTACATCAATACTACACACATTTATACTTTAAAGAACATAGCTTTTTAGTAGTCATCTATAGTTACTTTAGTATTCGAAATATATATATATATTATTTTTTTTTTTTTAAAGAAAATACTGAACAGAATTTTGAGAAAAGTTACGTAAAACATTAGATGTAATCACATATCAACAAAATGTATTTTTGAATATGTATAAAATCAAAATAGTTTTATCAATGGTGCAAAATTATTCCAAATATTAGCCATACATTTCAAGTCACATGCATAAATGAAACACTTTTCCTTTCTGAATGAATTCCCAAAGCGTCGTATTCTTTAACTCCTCCCATTCGAACCAGGTAGACTTATATAGAGAGACCACAATCCAAATCTTACAGGACAAAACTCCACTACCCCACATTGTTATATTACTTTTATAAACTTGGCTGTGATTGCTGTTGATCTCATGCTTGAGTGACCGTGATTCACAAGTATACATTTCTACATCATACCCTGCATATATCCAAATTCAACTCATCATTTATATGATGATGAATCAGATCAGTGTGCATGCTTCACTTTATCCAAAAGAAACCAGCAGCTCAGTTCACTGATGTGTTTTACAGAAGTTAGAGCATAATGAATGCAGGGTTCCTCCATCACAGCTACATCTATGGGAGCTTTTTTCATGCACGGACAAACGTTTAGAGCAAAGACTTGAAAAGAGCAACATTTTCCCCTAATGGACACATTTTTCTTTAAACATGAGCCTAAGCTGCAGGCGCAGTAAACCCCTCTCCCCTGAGCCTCTGTCTCCACCTCAGTGGTGTCCGAATAGAGGTCCCTTCTCTCATGTGTCATTGAGACACATTTGATATTCTGGCCGCAGTCTTTCCTGTGGTGCCATTTTGAAGCTTCCCCATTGAGGTTCCATTTACCCAGGCCACCGGGAGCCTCCAGCCGGGCAGACTCTCTCCACGCGGTCCCTTCCAGTGTAGATCGGCCCCAGCAAGCCGCTCCGCCAATATGTTAATACGATGCTTTCAGAAACAACTCATATTCACGTGGTAAGAAGGCCCAGCTATTTTCACCCCAGTAGACAAAGCACACGTCACACCTCTGCGCTTTACAAAACACCAGAAAATGACAGATTTTTTCCTCTCCGAACTAAACATGCAGATTTCTGAAAGGTCATAAATAACAGGATTTATAGTTCTCTGCTTTTAGTTCTCTGTTTTTTTTAAATGCATTAATGCATGTACAACAGAAATATTCAAAATCAAGTTTTGTTAACATATTTTAGCGCATTTTCATCGCTCTCTTGATGGAAGCTAGCCAGATGTGTTGCTTGACATGTCCTCATCCTCAAAACTGAACTTAAAAATAAAACTTGCAAAAAGGGGATTTATACTACGATGCTTTAGAAGAACAATTTCTGGTTCCCCAAAGAGCTTTATAATATTCTTAAAAATAAAAGTTATTTATTGGCATTTATGGTTCCATGAAGAATCTTTAAAAAAAAATCCATAGAACACTTTCATTTGCACGAAAGGGTCTTTATAGTTGAAAATGGTTCTTTAGATTTTTTAAATGTTATTTACTGGAAAAAACAAACTAAACAAAAGTTATTTTAAGAACTGTTCACTAAGTTATTTTGGGGAACCAAAAATGGTTCTTCGATGGCATCCCCTTTAGTTTAAAAAGGTTCTGTATCTTTTAAAAATTTTGCTTTTAAGAACCATTCTTTGAAGAAAGCTTCTTTGGGGAACCAAAAATGGTTCTCCTATTTGGAATTTTTGTTTTGGAACCTTTATGTTCATAAATGCAGTTTGAACATAATCAAAATAAGCTTTTTTCCACTATAAAGAAGCTTTTTTTGGAATCAAACCTTTCCATTGATTTTAAAGGGTGACATGTCATGAAAATCTGACTTTTTCCATGTTAAGTGCTATAAGTGCAGTTAAGTGCAGTAAAAATGTCTTTTTCTGAAATCTGTAAAAACGAGCTGCTCAGATTTCTCTCCCCCTGTGATGTAGAAAGGGGATCTTATAATATTACTGCCCCTTGATCTGCAGGTTTCCACCCACGGTGCAAACGAGCGGTGTACCAGTTCTAATGCCATGGGGAAAGTTCGAGCAAAGCATGCTAACGGTTCTGTCTTTGGCTGCACTCATCAGCACAGAACACTGTTTAGAGTCCCAGCCTCAGAGAAGACAAGACACCAGTGGATTTATTCATTTATTTACTGTATATTAAGCTGCTTCCACAGATCTAATAATAAGCATGCAATTTATTTCATAGCTGTTTACCTTCAAAGACATAACCGTTTGTATCTGTGTGTTTTTAACATAATAAGCGCAATAAAACATGAAAGAGAACTTAGTTTAGTACTCACATGCCATGTGACAGCCGCTTTCTGTGCACATGCTTCAGATGTCTTCCCTCAGAAAACCGTTTCTCAGAAGTTTGAACTAATATGGTTTAAAAAGCATGATTTCAGGCTCAGCCATGTTCTGGAAAAGGGGGCGGGCAGCAGCAACTCATTTGCATTTAAAGAGACATGCACAAAAACGGTGTGTTTCTGCTTCCACTCAAAATAGGCATTTTCAAAATGACATAATAAATGATCTGTGGGATATTTTGTTCTAAAACTTCACAGATACATTCTGACGACACCTTAGAAAGGGGCATAATAGATCTTCTTTAATGGAACCAGAGATGCTAATAAAGAAAGGTGATTAAGAGTGATGAGAATGTATGCAAGGTCGAATAAAGTATGAGTCAAGACAACATTGAGTACAGTGTTTTGTCACCAGTTGATTTGCTATGAATTGAAACTAAACCAACTCCCACAGAACCCGTCGTCCCCGTGCCGTCTGGGACCAAATCAATCAATAACTCAGATACAAACTCTGTGTTCTGTGTTCTGTGTTCCAGCTCATCTTGTTCCACGATCAAGACTGCGTTCCTGGTTTGCAAGCCAATTTGTCAACTTGCCCGGAATCACATCCTCTCGCACATCAGAAGAAATCTCAAAGCAATTAACTTATTGTGTAGTACTTCAATCTAAAGATATGAGATAAGATACCAACACCATTGTACAACAGCTGCGTTTTGCCTTTCCATTTGAGTGTGGGTGTCTTTTGCATTAGATTGTGGATAAGCCAGCACAAGGTAAGCTAGGAGAGCGAGAGCCACAGATGTGGGCCTTTCTAAAGGCTCTGTCTGCCAGCCTGTGTTTACCTGACACTCAGATTGACAGCGGAGTGATTGGAAATATCCCCCACTCACTGGTGCGAGCCCCTGAGTGCAGGGAAAGTGCTTTTGTAGTCTGGCTGTAATGGGCCAAGTTTGAATTGAAGGTTGGAGGAAAACGCTGCTCTCTGGTCACTCTCAGGGAGGAACTGACACAGTGGAAACGACGCGGCGAACAGAGTCTTAGATCAGGAACGCAGCTGAGAGTGCAGAATGTCTCTGGGCTGTTATCTCAATGCAATCGTGCTAATCTTTTAGCGTTTATAAAAGCAACAATGCTGCCGCGAACAAACTCCAGAGACTCTTTTCTCCTTCTAGACGTGTAGGACGATACAGAGTGATTTTTTTCCCCTATTTGATCTCTGTGAGATCAACTTCCACCCAGTTTTTTCCTGCACATGCTCTCTGGTGAATAACAAAACAATCTGCCGAATTTGCCCCCCAGACAGTCTAATTTCCTAAGCTAATTTCCTCATTCTGTGCTGTTGAACTCCCTTGACGCAGGGAGGCATAGGTACATCGGTTGTCTATCTTAGGGAAAATTTACAAAAATATTAAAAATACAAGGATACAAAGATGAAAGAGATCCGCACTCATCCAGTTTCAGCTCAAAGTGCTTATTTCTAAAAAAAATGTCTAAAGCATTAAAGGGGTCATATGATGTGATTTTAATTTGTTCTTTCTCTTTGGAGTGTTAAAAGCTCTTGGTGCATGAAGAAGATCTGTAAAGTACTATGTCTAAAGTCTCAAATCCAAATAGATAATAAACGACACGTTTGAGAGAGGAGGGGCATAGAGGACCTACAATAATGTACAGTATTTGAAAAAATTATGTGTTTATTGAACACTAAAGCATGTCAACATATCCTGTTACACCAAATAATGATCTTTAAAAAAAGCGTCATATGACCCCTTTAAGAATTCCCATTTCAGCCATCAGGAAAATAATCAAAAATTTTCAATTAAAAGAAAATGTCACTATCTTAAATGTTCAAATCTTCCTGGAAGAGGGCGTGTGTCTATATCGTCCTAATGCACGGTGAGGAGGAGAGTCTAGCAAAACACTCTCCAAGGATCAAAGCTGAAGAATTGCAAAACATTTTGTCAAAACTCCAGCATATTCATTTTGCAGACTATACTGGAACTTCACACGTGACTGGCTTCTGTGGTCAGATGAAACTAAAACAGCTTTTAGGCAGCAAACACTCAAGGTAGCTTTGGTGCACACAGATAAAAAATACTCCATGCATAAAATATAAATATGCTGCATCTTTTTATGTTGTGGGTCTATTTTACTGCTGCAGGTCCTGGACATCTTGTTCAGATATATAGCTTCATGGATTATTTCAAATAGCAACAGATAAAAAAATCTAAACCTGACTGCCCCTGCTAGAAATCTTATAACAGGCAGTGGATGGATCTTCCATCAGGCTACAATCCAAATAAAAAAAATAAAATAATAAAATGAAATAAAAATCAACAGCACAAAATGAAGCTTCTGTCCTTGGCTGTGCCAATTCCCTGAGCAGAACCCTATAGAAAATGAAATATGAGATGAGGGTGCATATGAATATGGACCTCAGAATTTAAAAGATCTGGGGATATTCTGTATAGAAATATGTTCAGAAAATGATTAACAATGCAGACACACTGGATATATATAAACTTATTACAGAAGGTGTTTTACAGGCTTTTTCTGAAAATGAACTCCTGATTTTGATTTAGTTAATTTTTGCATTATTTTGTTTAAAATGATGTCACACTAGTTTGTTATTTCATTTTGTTTTAAATATATATTAGGGCTTTTACAGTTAGGCTATCAAAGGCTGGGGGGGAAATGCATGGCCGAGATCATTTCTGATGCTGGTATGGTGCATTTCATGTCATTTAGTCTACATACTCCAGCTGTAACTTGGTATTAAGCTACATAATGATATACATTTCAAGAAAAGTGTGGGTGATTGATAGAATAACACAACAGCTTTACTCCTGTACAAAGCTTTAATCAGCTACAGGTAGGTTTAATGTTCTAGTTCATTTGAGGGTCGATGATCTTTAATTTATAATTCATTTTATGAAGTCCAAACTATGTCAGCTCTTTGCATATCAATATTTGTAATAATTGCTGTGTCCACAAAATGTAGTGATTATTAATCAACTTTTTTGGATGCCTATTGTGACCGTGATTGCTGCATTTGGTATGTCTGTTGTGCTGGCTTTGTTTTTGTTTTGTTTTTTGCTAATATTATCATCTTTGTTTCACTTATACATATATCACATTTACATATTATGTTGCACTGGAAATCCACACAAAGATTTAATGGTTAGAAGGTTGTATTTGATTTCTACATTATTACAAAATATCTATACTTCTATGATTTCTGTAGCCAGTATGTTTCTATGCATGAATGTACTTTCTTTTAGCACCTTGTATTTTTTTCTCTTTGCAAAATTGGTGAGTTTCTATTTTTTTTTTTTTTTTTTTTGTACAGTGGAAAGATTTTTGTTATTTTATAAACTACTAAAAATATTTTAATAACAGAAGTGCATGGATCCGTGTGGCTCATCCCATCTCTGACACATTTTTGTAAAAGATGCTGCTGCCTTCTCCATGAAGACTGATCTTCAGAAATTACTGCATATCATTAATCACTTGACAGAGCTCAAGTGGCCTCTTACATTAAACCACAAACCTCTTAATTGCTGATTACAAGGCCATGAAAAAATGATGCATCATCAAGTTTCCCAGCTTGTCTGAATGAGCAGAGTGAACTATAGTGTTCTTGCAAAATATTTTAGATAAGAAAAAAATAAGCTTTATTGCTAATAAAACTAAACAGGTAATTATATAAACGCATCAAAACCACAAACAAAACAAATCCTGCTGTAGTTGTTTAACTATACTGACGGAAACCGTACATCTTCACGGACAAAACTCGAGGGACAACGAGACGTATAGGAAGCATTCCGGTCAAAATGACAGACATTCCGTCCATCCAATCAAAAGGCGAGTTCTCCAACCTACTATCCAATGAGAGGAGAGACGAAGGGAGGGACTTCCGGTTGGTGACGCAGTTGGCGAAGTGGAAGCCCCGCCGTCAATCAAATTAGGAAAAAAACAAATTGGACTAAAGAGAGCGCAGGCACCGATTAAAGTAACCATGCTCGGAGTGTAATTAAACGCAGATATCAGTCTTCTGTAAAGAACTCAAGTAATGACCGGTACGTAGCATTTGAAGAGCGCGGGAACGGTCGCTTTGAAGCTTTGTGCAGGCTGTTTATGCTAAGCTAGGCTAATGTTAGCAGGCGGGTAAAAACTGAGTTGGAGATCAGCGGAGGAACGATATACAGAGTTCAAATCAAACATAAAGAGACACAGCGCTTCTGTTATAGCCGATGGCGCGCTGAGTGACGGGCTCTAACGGCTGTTGTGTGTTGTTGTTGTGTGTGTTGAAGCGCCTGAAGGGCCAGTTAAGGCGGGAGTGATGGCGGACAGCAGCAGCGCTCAGGACGGCGGCGCCGAGCAGGTAACCCTGATCAAATCACCTCCTCTCTTTTTCTAAAGCATGTGCTTTGATGAAGTTTTCACTTTGTTCTGTTTAAACACTGCTACTTCCTGTGTGGCCACCCCCTTTCATGTATTAAACCCGCCCATCGTCAGGACGGACAGCCCTCGTCGCTCGCCCTGCTCGCCGCCACATGCACCGGCCTCGGCTCGCCCGCCCCCGGACCCGAGAACCGGACAAACTCTGATAATGCTGCTGCTGGAGGGGTAAGTCAGCAGCTACAGATCTCACCTTTATTAGAGCTTACCTTAGATCGAGTGTGAACTCGGCCTTGTTTACTTTGGACTTAAAGGGTTAGTTCACCCAAAAATGAAAATTATGTTACTAACCATGTCATTCCAAACCCGTAAAATCTCCGTTTATCTTCGGAACACAGTTTAAGATATTTTGGATGTAAGTTAGTCTAAAATCTTTCTGTATAGGTATAGTTTGTCCAGAAAGGTAATAAAAACATCATCAAAATAGTCCATGTGACATCAGAGGGTCAGTTAGAATTTGTTGAAGCATCGAAAATACAATTTGATGATGTTTTTATTACATTTCTGGACACACTATACCATACATTCAATTTCAATAGAGGGACAGAAAGCTCTCTGACTAAATCTAAAATATCTTAAACTGTTCTGAAGATGAATGGAGGTCTTACGGGTTTGGAACGACATGAGGGTGAGTCATTTATGACATCATTTTCATTTTTGGGTGAACTAACCCTTTAATATACATGGAAGCTCAGATCTGGCTTAGTTTAAATAAACTATGTACATTACAGTATGGTTCACAGTGTAGCTTCTTCTTGACAGGAACCATTCAGATAGACAGGAAGACACATATTTGTTTTAGTTGCGTATTTGCTGACAGACCAGCATGGAAAACGTTAAAGAATGGATCATGATCGGTTTAATTTTATAGATGGAGATGTACGAACCTTTCAGGTAATCGGTTGTAATATTGTCGGTCCTTCAGATGGCTGGACATGGAGCATGCACATACATGCAATGAATAAATGAATAAAAAGTGACACAGATTGTGTAGGCTTTTACAAAAAGTCAGAATAAATGTCAAAACTTTATAATCGTTAAAGAATGCTGAAAAACGTATTGCGGTTTATACAAAAATATTAAGCAGCACAAATGTTTTCGACTTTAAGAAATCAGCCTATCAGATTTCTGTAGGATCATGTGACACTGAAGACTGGAGGAATGATGCTGAAAATCACATGGTTAAATTATATTACAAAATATAATCAAATAGAAATTTTATTTTAAATTGTAATAATATTGTACAGTATTACACTTATACTGTACTTTTGGTCAAATTAAATTAGTGACTTGGTGAACAGAATACATTTCTTTCAAAAACATTAAAAATGGATCATTTTATATAAATGTATATTTCCAGTTTAATTTCTGAAAATAAATAAATAAATGTAGCCCTCACATTTCGCAGCAGTGCAGAAAACACAGAAGAAATGACTGGATATTTGTGTTGAGTTTGTGCTCAGAAAACAGCAAAACCTAAACTCTTGAACATTTGATCACAGTAACCTGGAAAAAGAGATTAATCATGAGCTTGTGCGACACAAATGAAGAAAAATAAGTGCACTGCAAATTTCCAAAATAGGCTAAAAATATTTAAGCTAGTACAGAAAAACAGCTGAATGATGTTCTTCGCCACTGATAAGAGACTTGATCCAGTGATTTAAAAATGTAAAAATAATCCAGATTCACAAATTACATTCTATTTAGACATTTTGGAAACATACTCGTCTTATTTTAAATGCCTTCATATACCGTATATATACATATTCATTATTTAGCAATTTTGTTGTTTACTAAAAGGCAAATATTAGTGGTAAACTGTATTGTTTTGAGAGTCAAATCATGTTCATACGCAGGATGGGTTTATCCATAGTCCATGGGGTCCGTGTTTTGCATTAGTCACTATAGTAACAGCAAGAGACGAGGACGTGTTCATTGTTATTGGATCTTGCCGTGTACATGCACCGTTGTGGCATCACTTTGAACATCTTGTTCTTTTGTGAACCCGTTTCCTCCCTAGAACGCAGACCTCTCAGTGCAGTTGACCGGGTCGTCTGAAAGGTGGGAGGCGGTGAAGGACGACTCGGGTGTCCTGCATCTCCCCGGCACGGGTATCGTCACGTCCAACGGACAGTATGTTCTTCCTCTCCAGAGCCTCCAGGGTCTCCAGAACCAGCCCATCCTACTCACGTCAGGGACCGACGCGTCCGGCGGCGCAGTGCCTAATATCCAATACCAAGTCATCCCTCAGGTGCAGACGGCCGACGGGCAGCTGGGTTACTCTGCCGTCGATGGGGCCTCGATGGCGCAGGACGCCGCAGGGCAGATCCAGATCCTCCCAGACGGCACCCAGACCATCAGCGTCTCGGGCGCAGACGTGCTCAGCAGCACTCAGAACCTCATGACCCAGGCTGGCCAAGTGCACCAGATCCCGCAGGTGTCTCTGGGAAGCTCGACCTTCAGCACTCAGGGTCAGGTGGTCACTAACGTGCCTCTGGGTTTGCCTGGGAACATTACCTTTGTGCCCATAAACAGCTTGGATCTGGACTCTCTGGGGCTCTCAGGAGCCCAGCCGATAGCCACCAGCGTCACGGCTGACGGACAGCTCATCATGACCAATCAGAGCGTGGAGAACTCTGAGGGCTCGGCCAAAGCAGGGGAACAGCAACAGACGCTCAACTCCAGTGCAGCCGCAGACATGTTTGTGCCTACCACGTCCTCCTCGTCCTCGCAGCAGCACACCGGCACGATAGACAGCATGGGGGAGCAGGGAGATGGCTCGGGATACCTCAGTCAGGTGTCTGGAGGACAGCAGGTCATCCAGTTACAGCAGTTGCCCTTTCAGACCGCTGACGGTCAGGTGTCTGCTCAGGCCCAGCAGTCTCTGCAAAACGTCCAGCTCATCAACCCAGGAACATTCCTCATCCAGGCCCAGACCGTCTCTGCGTCAGGACAGATCCAGTGGCAGACCTTCCAGGTATGAGGTTATTGTTTTGAATTACATCTTAAGATCTGAGAATTAGATTTATTCATTTAGCTGACACTTTTATTTATTTATTTTTATATACTGAATTTGATACAGACACAGTGCACTAATAAAACATCACTTCCTGCACCACTGTTCATAAGTGACCTTGAAACAGTCACAGACATAGTTTGACCAGCGACCAGCAGTGAATCATCACAAAATCTGATTAGCCTTTATCATGTTTGATGTTACTGATTTTGAAATTCAGTAAAAAGTCACAACTTGCATAAATATGTAGAAAACCCTACTTTTGTGATTGGTTACTGTGGGGTTTTTGGTGATTTATCTTTTATGGCTTTTTGCTCAAAAATGGCACACAATGACTTGAGGCCTGTGCACAATAACAAGACATTTATTAGTATTCAAACCAACAGCTTTGTCATCTGCTGCTTTAAATGTGCAAATTCTTCAAACTCGTTTGGATTCTCATTGGCTGTTAATGTTTTCATCGATCATCAGGAGAAAACAGTTGTTATTAGAGTGATTGTAGTTGTAGTGTATATTCTTCGAACAGTTATTATTTTAAATGGTTATCTTTCATGTGAGGAACTTTAACAGTGCGGATGAATTGCAGGAATGCAGACAGGCTCTTTAAAGTAAATTAAATTAAGACGACAAGCCTGCTGTGCTTTAAAAATGTCATGAAAAATAGTTAATTGTTTTCTACATTCCACCGATCTGTCCGTGCAGGTCCAAGGAGTCCAGAACCTCCAGAACCTTCAGCTGCAGACGGCTCCAGCTCAGCAGATCACTCTTGCCCCGGTGCAGACGCTGTCTCTGGGTCAGGGAGGTACACCTGTCAGCCTGACCTCCGGACAGATGCCTAACCTGCAGTCGGTGTCGGTGAACGCTGTGGGCCAGGCAGGCATTCAGTTCCAGCAGTCTGAGGACACAGACAGCACTGGAGGTACTGCAGCTGCTGCTTCAGGAAGACTAATGGAAATGTCTGCAGTAGTCCTTTTAATAGGGAAGAAAAAACATGTAGAGAGATCTAGGGCCCACATTTTTTTTTTGCAAATAGTGTTTTCCATTTTAATTTGTCTAGAGCCTGTTCTAATGGTATAATTGTTAAAATAATCAAAAGGGATGTCTTCTCAATTGAATTCATACAACTTATTTTAATGATTTCTTAAAATATTAACAATATTAGTGCCCTGTGGGATTTATTTGTTTCAGAAACAGTTTTTTTTAAATTCAGCTAATCTTTTGAACTAATCAAATTTAAACAGTCCCTTTCATTTATGGCAAACAAAGTGCTGTGTAACAGAGATTTACTGATTTCAAATTGTTTGGTTTTCCTTAAATAATATTTTCATTCTACTGTACAACAAAAATATTTCAAATAATCACAATTTATTTTATTATTATGGATGGTTGTAATAAATATGAGTTTGTGTGTATCTGACGGTAGTTTTAATGAATAAAATCAAGGCAGCTTTATAAATTTCATGTGGACTGTAAACACATTTATTTACCTACTTTCCACATTAAATACTTAAATCAGTTTTTTTTTTGACTGGATTCCATCCATGTCCTCCACATCATGGAAATCATAGGGCCCTATGAAAGTGACCAAGCACTCCAGAAGAATCATTTAGAGTGGCTTTGCAGAGGGAAGATGTGTTTAGCGCTAATGATGCAGTGCTGTTCGTGTAACACTGATCACACTATACTCTATAGATATTCAGATTAAGGAGGAGCCTGATTCGGAGGAGTGGCCTCTGGACAGTAGCTCTACGCTGAATGCCAATGACCTCTCTCACCTTCGTGTTCGTTTAGTGGAGGAGGAGATGGAGGGCATGAA
This sequence comes from Carassius auratus, assembly GCF_003368295.1. Taxonomy (NCBI): domain Eukaryota; kingdom Metazoa; phylum Chordata; class Actinopteri; order Cypriniformes; family Cyprinidae; genus Carassius; species Carassius auratus. Next base: position 33,817,419 of record NC_039251.1, read on the forward strand.
CCAGGAGGGCAAACGTCTGCGCAGGGTCGCATGCACCTGCCCCAACTGCAAAGAGGGAGGCGGGAGGTGAGATCACACTTCCTTTAGCACGTTTCCAGTACAGTTTCTGTGTTTATATTCATATGTAACACAGACACCCCACGCTGTGTGTTTGACTACATGTCTTCACTGGATGTGTGTAATATATTTCCATTCTGACCTTACTGTTTCTAATTATATGTTGCAGGGGATCCAACATGGGCAAGAAGAAACAGCACGTGTGCCATATAGCCGGCTGCGGGAAGGTGTACGGGAAGACATCTCACTTGAGAGCTCACCTGCGTTGGCACTCGGGAGAGAGACCCTTTGTGTGCACCTGGATGTTTTGTGGGAAGAGATTCACACGCAGTGATGAATTGCAGCGACACAGGAGAACACACACTGGTACTTCTTCTCACACACACACACACCAATATGTAGTGATTACACGAGACCGACCAATATATCGGTTTACCGATATTTTCCCCGGATAATATATAATCCGATATCAGTTTTGTAATATACGATTCAATGATAAACGCTGAATTGAATTCTCTCTCTGTTGTAAATTTGCTGCATCATTAGTCTCGTGAAGCTGCTTTCATATTGCTGTTCACTCAGCGGGTTGATGTGGTTGATGCTCAGGAAATGCTCCAGCACGGCCACTGCATGTAACTTAACAAGATTCACTTGTTTAAAACACCCTAAATTGTGTTAACGTTTACTATATAACCATTATGTTGCTAATAAACATCTAAATAAATTACTCTATGGAAATTAATTATTTATTATCACCGCGAGCATTCACAGTTTGAGTATAGTTCTGTATAACTGCACCGATAAACCGTGCTGTCAGCAGGCATCTCAAAATCTAGAAGGACAAAAATGTGTTAATAATTGATATTATATGATATGAAGTTGAGAAATGCAATGTTTTGTTTGTTATATTCCAGAGAATATTATTCAGTGAATTAACATTATCCAGTGATTTATTATTGACTCCGTAGCTATTAAACGGCTTATAAACCTACTAAAACGGTAGTTTAAAATGAAGTTGATATGACTCCTGTCCATTTGAAAACATTAGACATTCTACATTTGTTTTGCTTCTTGTTAATATTAGTTAATATTGTTAATATTTTTTTTATTATTGTAATAAAGATTAAATCTAACATGAAAGACAAATTTTCAACACTTAAAAAAAATAAAGGATGACTGGAAATAGGAAAAACCTAAGTGAAGTATGTTCTTTCTTCTATCAGTCAAATATTTATTTTATAACAGTTAATAAATATCGGTTTTGCATATCGGTTATCTGGCACACAAATATGCAAATAATCGGTATCGGTAAAAATAAAATAAAATTGATATCAGTCGATCACTAGTGGCTAAATATCGGTTTTGCATATCAGTTATCTGGCACACAAACATGCAAATAATCGGTATCTGTAAAAAAAAACACAAATAAAATCGGTATCGGTCGATCACTAGTGGCTACTTCTCTTCTGAAACCTAGCCAACTGCTTTAATAGGTAACATCATGACCCAATAGAGTTGATTTAGAACACTCAGTTTGACGTTAAATTAATTTTAAGAAAATGCATATCTTTAAATGAGCTTTTGGAGCAGGCTTTGTGCAGAGGGTTTTGTAACTGCTTTTCTCTGTTCTTTTTCCCATTCCTGTTACCGTTCCTCATCTGACCATTATCAGGAGAGAAGAAGTTTGCGTGTTCAGAGTGTCCGAAGCGGTTCATGCGCAGCGATCACCTGGCCAAGCACATAAAGACGCATCAGAACAAGAAGGTAGTGGGCGGAGCCATGGTGGCCAGCGTGGGCGGAGCTGTGTCCTCGGACAGCATCATCACGACGGGCGGCACCACACTCATCCTCACCAACATCCAGCCCGGCACCATGCAGGGCCTGGCCACCGTCAGCGCTACCGTCAACACGTCTAGCTCACAGGACCAGCTGAGCGCAGCCGAGATTCCTCTGCAGTTAGTCTCCGTGTCCGCCGGGGACGCGGCCGAGTGACGAACCATGAACGCTCTGTTAGACTGCCAAGGCTCTTCCTGTATGACATCACATCCTGTTCTCCCGCAACCTGAGACTTTATACGTCAATTCCAAGCTCACGCATTTAACTTGCTTTTATACATTTACATATTTACCCTCCTTTACGTAAATATGTACATTTACGTGAATGCATATACACACACACACACACACACACACACACGTATATCTATATATTTTACAAATATAGAATTATTGGGGGTTTTGTTCATCTTTTATGGGGGAAGCATTATTTCTTGTTTTCACATACAACACTGAAATGCCTTATATTGTATTATAAGCTGTCGTGTACAAAGCTTCATGGGTGTCAAGCATCTGTTTCCGTGTGTACTTGTTGGAACGGGAATAATCGTGTTGTGTGACAGACGGGTGGCTGATGTTAAAGGAGCAGCTCAGCCAAAAGTGAAAATCCTCACATTATTTATTCCCCCTCCGTTACGGCATTCCAAACTCATGCGGTTTCTTTGAGGGAAAATTGTTTTCTTTCCATGCAACAACACTTCCATGTCTGTCGAGCTCCAGAACGGACATGTGACCAGAATCATGTTGTGTGAGAAAGCTTTTCATCTCATCAGCTGTATAACTTTGTCAGACTCTGCGTTTTCTGTCGTGGGCTTTGTTTGATGGGAAGTGAAGCATCTGTTGTAGCGACTTTTGGGCTGAACTAGTTCTCGTGGAGCGGGGGGAGTAAGTAATGGCAGAATTTCCATTACTGCGGGTGAGCTGTTTCTCATTTTAATTCTAGGTCGTAAGTGATATTCGTGCTGTAAGTTCTCCATATTAGGAGGAAGATGTAAAACTTTGGAGAGAAGCCTGCCATTGTGCTGTTGGGAGTTATGAAGGTGTCCAATAGTGTCTTTACATGTCTCCGATGCTCCTCGTCAAAATGCTTTTTATTCTTTTTATGTAGTTTTATTTTGCGTAGGTAAACCCGGGCCTGGCAAAGGGGGAAAATATGAAACAATCATGTAATTAAAAGCATTTTATGTATAATAATTCTCAAGTTGATCAGATCTTTCAATATGAATTTGTTGCGAATGAAGTCTTTTTTTGAGCAAAGTGATATTTATATACATTGTAACCTGGATTTGTGATGTCCACAACTGCTTTTCTAAGGAGAGAGAGAAATAGAAGAAGAAGAAAAAAACTCCCTTTGGCTTTACTTTTTTAAAGAACTGGACTGTAATCAGCATCAAGAATCATTTGTATGAAATGAAGCGGTTTGTAGTTTGCCAAATTTTATAAATGGAGAGAAAAACTCTTGATTTATGTCTGATGGTTTGCAGCATTAACATCTGTTGTGTGCGTTTCAGGACCAAACGAGCAGCTCCGAGTGTCTGGCGTCAATCTAGCAGTGTGCCGTCTCAAAATACTTCAGTAACATGCTTTTGGGATGTTAAACAAGACATCACTGTCTAACCATGTAGGTTTTGAACTTCCTCTCCTTGGTCCTCTTACTGTACCACCTTCATTCACAGACAGTGATTGTCCTCGGAGGAGTTAGCTAATGAACGTTGTGTGAGGAGTTGATTGTTGTATCTGAACACACTGCAGGTCATCAGGGAGGACGCACTCGTCTGCTGTTAGTCCATGTGCAAGTATGTGTTGGTGTTCATGTGGTACTGAACAGTTATTCTCCGCTGATCTGTGTTTGTTCCTTCAGCTAATCATCATGTCTCTTTATCTACCCATTTGCAGTACCGTTGCCAATTTTTATGTTGGAGATTTTATACCTCCAGTAGCCAAGTTTGTAACGATCAGAGTCGGATTGAAAAGGTCCAGCGGGGTTAATGGCAGATAATGAAACACTATTTTGGTTTCTGATTTGATCAGGGGTGTTCTGTCACAGGGATCCAGAATTATTATTATTATTATAATTTTTTTGGTCTATTTCTAGTTTGTGAAGTCTAATTAGATTTTGTTTCATTATAAATAGCATCTTATCTTTTATATTTTTATTTGGTCATTTTTCCGAGAGCGCTTCAGCCTATTGTACAATGCCCGCTTTTGAGGGCAGCTGTTTATTTCACACTAAAATGACTAAATATAATCCTGTGCTTGTCAGTTGTCTTATTTTCACTGAATGCTGATGCACATTCTCGCACACAACAGGAAAAAAGTGATAGTTGACCAATAAGAACCAAACATTTTATCCACCACATTATAAAAAATAATTTTTTTAATTAATTAAAAAAATTACAATTTCTTCAGCAGGGATGCATTAAATTGAGTGTTGAATGGAGTGACTGTAAAATAAAGTTGCATTTTTTTCAATAACTTTTCTGATTTAAATAAACACTTGAATCCTAAAAATATAAATATTAATAAATGTTTGTTGTGTCGCAAATTAACGTATTCTGAAGAAGACTGGTGTAATGATGCTGAAAATTCAGCTTTAATATATTACAATAGCCATTAGTTGAAATTGGAGTAATATTTCACAATATTACTGTATTTTGGATTAAATAAATGCAGCCTTCTTGAGCATAAGAGACGACTTTAAAATATCTTTGAATTATAGTGTTTGTTGTTTTCTTTTTGCCATAACTAGTTCATTTGAAATGGTTTAAATAGTGTGAAGTTTTTTAAAAGTACAATTGTTCATATATTCACTCTTTCTATAAAAGTCTGAATGGGCAAAATCTTATGTGCAATACTTTTTCTATTTGCATTAATACTACAAATTGTATGATTGAAATGTTCTACTTTTCGTGTTTGAAAACCAATCACTTAAAATTCCTGTGTGAGTGTGAGAGACCTCTCTCTCTCTCTCTCTCTCTCTGTGTGTGTGTGTGTGTGCGCGCGTGTGTGTTTGACTCTGAGAGACCTCTCTGTGTGTGTGTGAAGTCCAGCAGATGTCACTGCAGCAACAGGACCAGAGCTGGATATCTGATCTCTTCCTGCCCTCTAAATCCTGATCTATTCCTCATCTCATGTGCGTTTACAAGCTTCTCTGACATATTCAATGTTAAAATATGTATAAAAAGAGCAGGCACGACGAGCATCCGCCCACCCGACCCACCGTTTTACCGCCTTAAATTGCATATGAAATATGTTGTTTATTTTTGAACTTACTCAAGTGTGAACAAAATTCCCCTCAATGCCTTTTTCATTTTCAATTTAGAAATACACTTACAGCAATTTCCTCTTAGAGGGGCTTATATATTAAACCCACATCACATTTCATGATCAGAGTCTGTTTTAACTTCTCTATTGTGGAAATTAAATCCAGCTGTGGGGAAAATTGATTTGGATCGTTGATAATGTTTTTCAAATCTTTCTTTAATATGAAAGAAAAAAATGTGTTTTATAACATTAAATGTGTGATGTTATTTTGAAGAATGCTGGTAACTTGAACAGTTTGGGTGCGCATCGACTTGGACAAAAAAAAAATAGAGTAAAGTCAATGGGGAATGAAACTCTGTGGTCACATAAACTGGCCAAAATATATTTTATTGTGTTCATCAGAAGAAAGAAACTCATGCATGTTAGGAATGACATGAAGATGAGCAATAAAAAATAGCCTTTTTTTTTCTTACCAAATACTCCACACACTATCTTAATTAATTTAAAATCATAAAACAGCTTCACTTTTCATTGTTGACCTTTTATGCTTCTTAAATTGCATTGCAATCTGCTTTTGTCTCATCACTGAAGGTTGTGGCCACACATTATCAAAAGTGTCCACTGAAATCTTTTCTCTGTCAGATCCAAGTGAAAAAAAACACATGCTCCTGAATCCGATGCGATTTGTTGCAGAGATTTAGAGAAAACAGTCTATTAACGTTCATATGGAGCCGTCCGTTGCTTGCCACCTTTCATTTGCATAATTTAATGAATGCAATTCATTGTAATGCAATACGGAGAGCACGGTGAACATGAAATGACAGTTTGAGTTAATGAAATGTGTTAACGGTATCATCATTTACTTGTATGTTAATTAGTCCAATTAATTTCCAGTGCACGGTAATCTGAATATTGTAATAGTCTGAAGTCAGGAGGGGAGAGGGGTATATTGAAACAAGGCCTATGAATCACCACATCCTCGCCTTTCCAAGCCACTACCCAGAATCCTCCAGTCACCAAACTGGCCTTCCCTTTATAGCTCCAGATAAAAGCATCCGCAGTGCGGCTGATAGCCGAGTTGTGTTTGGATGACTTCTTTCTGACCTTCTGTGATGTCCGGTTCCTCTGATAGAAGGACAGTGATATATTCCTGTAAAAGCAGCGGCTGCGGTGCGAGGAGATCGATGGGGGGGCCACGCTACAGCTCTGATAAGTGAAATCGCTCTGGTGTGGACGGGACACTTTCTGCTGGACCGCACAGATAAAAGAGCCGTGTTCTCCTGCGGGATCTGGACGGGGAGCAGATGCAGCTCTCCAGCTCTCATTGTTTTCCAGTGTTGCCTTTTGTTATTGTCAAGTTAAAACAGTGGTTCCCAAACATCTTTCTGGATGTTTTGCATGACACACACATTTCAGGTCTTGGAGTCTCTAGTAATGAGCTGATGAGTTGAATCAGGTGTTAGATTAATGAGACATGTTCAGTTTTCTTCAGCCAAGCCAGAGACCCTTGAATAAATCAAGTAAGATGCCACATTATATTGACAACATAAGAGCTTTTATTATATACAGCAACAAACCATAAACTACAAAAAAAAAAAAAAAAACATTTTGAAAAATATGCAATACAATACAATGTGTCAATGAATCAATCAATATCTATCTATCTATCTATCTATCTATCTATCTATCTATCTATCTATCTATCTATCTATCTATCTATCTATCTATCTATCTGTTTATTAATTTTTTTGCATAAAGATTAGGGAGAAAAAAAGGAAGAACAGAATTATTCCACAAATCAAGTCCTTTATACACAGCTTTCAAAGTGGCTTTGCATAAAAAAAATCATGAAAACAATAGTGTTAATGTTGTAAAATCCATCGTTATCGTAATCATTTCAGTAACAGGCAACTTTGCAGAAGACAGTAGTGTCATAACTCAAATTAATTCAGTTCAGTGTTGATTCAGTTCAGTTTAATAAATGTGTGCAGTTCATCAATCACAAACGAGTGTAATTCAGTTATAAGCAGCAGACAATAGAGTCATGCTCCGCTCCATTCAGTTCTCAATGTTGATTCAGTTCAGTTCAATAACAGTATTAATGCTGCAAACTTATTAGCATTATACAGCTCAGTCCAGCTCAAGCCTCTTCTCATCCGATAGTGTCAGTCAAATCAATAATATTAGTCAATATTTACTGCCTTTTAAACCCAGCTGAGAGAATCCAGTGACAGAAATGGCAGAAACGTGAAAGAAGGGAGAAAATCACACACACACACACACAAAATTGTATTACAATCAATCATTCAATCAATCAAAAAGTGTTTCCATTAAACAAAAATAATAGTATTGAAATTACTAAAAATAGCTTTTTTTAATTATTCGTTTGGACTGTGATGCATTTTTCTGAAGACGAAGTTATATTAAAAACTGTTCTGAAGCAATCTGCATTTCATTCATGCATGTACAGTATAAACTATTTTCACTGTAAGCTTGTTGTTTCTAAGTGTGTACGAGCTTTGAAGGTACAGCTGCTACTGTTTTTGGGGTAAAACAAGACTTCTCCCAGTGCTGGTGTGAGCTCAGGGGATCGACGGTCGAGGAATGCAGTCGGTTTAAATGTAAAAAGCAATGGAGAATTTTTTTAGCATCGCAATTTATCGCGTGAGGTTAATTTGAGATATTCTCTTTCATCGCTGGAGCTGTTTGTGGTTTGAGATGCCAAATGTTGGTCCTGGACCGGCCCTCTCACCTCAAATTAGAGTAATTGGACCCAGTCTTCCACTTTTATTTCAATTCATGTGCAAAATATATAAATAAGGTAACTAAAAAAGATTTAGCAGGCCGACAGAAATAACATAAAGGCATTTTCAACCACATTTGTGATGCAGTTTGATATTCCTGAGGGAACGGGCTCTTGTGAAACAGGACCATAATGAGAACAGTTGGTAGAAATGGTTTATTTTATTATATTTACCTTGGGATGTAGCACATTTGAAAAGGCCTGAGGTTTCATCTCGGTCTCTCCCATTTAGTCTAACTGCTTCTCTCTCGCGCACGCTCTCTCTCTTCCTTTCTGTCGCTTTTGAGGTTAACTATGAGGCAGTAATTTCCCAAAATGGCCACTATTCAATGAGATTGAAAGAGCAGCAACTTTGCGAGGAGGGTTTTAAGAATCGTTCTGAGAGCTGCATTCATGCGCCATGTGCTCTGTGTTTCACTCAGCCACTTTGTGCTATTCACGTATGTTTTTAGCCATGGTGTCTCTCAGCTCTGGTAAATGTGTTGATACGCGGGTCTAATGTATATTCACACACGTGCCATGAGAATCAGATACCAACATCCATATCACACCACACACACCGTTTATATTGCTAATGTTATATATGAATAAATACAGGGAAGTAAACTTAAACAGCACTAGCAGACTGAAATGCATATGAAGAGCTGGGTACAAACTGTAATTCATTACTGATGGCAACAATTGTATTAGTAGTGCAATCTTTTACATTGTTCATTTCAGACTTTTTGATTACGGTTAGAGTACTTTTGGCCTAACCTCATCACGTTGATTTGAATAAGATGATCTTGTCCCATATTGATATGAAAACACAAAGAGTAAGAAAGTATATTCCTTTGGAGAGAATCAATTATGAATCATTTATTGCTATTGTGTGAATAATATGTAATCCTGTAATCAATAATTTATTTAAAAATGTAGGCCAATTTAATCTAATTACAAGTAGCCTACTTAATTTTTGGAAATCTGATTACTTAATCCAGACAAAAACTGCCCCTGCATAATTAAGTGGCGTTATACATTTAGTATAGATTTTCTCACAGTGAATTTAAATTATTTAACTCATGTTTGCAGTGTGGAGCATTATAACCAATCACACACATTTCTGTTGAGTTTATAAACTCAAAACAGCCAATCAGAGGTGTCTTGATATTTCTGACCCTTGTTGCAAATCATGGTTTGTTGTTGTGTCTTCCACTGCCCTAACACTTACACTTTATTCCCTTTCTATTGATTGGTTACAATAAAATACCAATCATAAGGACTAAGTTCTGTAGATAAAGGGAATACAAATTCTGGGGGATTGCAAATTGGTGACGAACCTGAAAGTTATATCAAAAATGCCCTGAAATGATTTGGGTTTCTCCTTTAGCTCTTTTATTCATCTTGTACTGAATGCACATGTCAGTTTTTGTCAAAGTTTGTCTGGATAGCATGAGTAGTTAGTGATTAGATAGGTAGTTCGTTGGTCAAATTCACAGTCATGTTGTTACTAAATACATTTAAAACACTATAAAATTGTTAAGCAATTTATAAATCAAAAATATTTTAAACTAACCAATTCTGGCTATGTCCGCAAAAATAATAACAATAATAAAAAAGATCTGAAACGGAGAATTGGATCTTACCAAAGACCTTAAAGTGTACTGACAAATATTTCTGGTATTTTTAAGTAATTTCTTTTATTTAAACATATATATACTCGATGAAATAGCAATTTAGTGCATTTATTTTTAAATGTTAGATCAAATAGCAGTAAACAGTTAAAATTATTTACTTAACATGTTATATAGGATTTTAATCAATGCATCAAAAATAAATGTACTAAAGAATGATAAATGAAATATTTAAATGTACTTTCAATTACTTTTTTTAGATTTAAGTGTTTAAATGAATTTAAATAATTTTCTGCATGGTGTAAAATGTTCCATTGTGAATAATAAGTGCTCGTTATTGTATTAAATGTGCATTTGTAGTGTTCTACAATCTCCAATTATATTTTTAGAAAACTGGATTAGCAGATACTAGATTAATGCACAATTAAACAACACTTAAGTGTGCTTAGAGTTCATTTTCATGACTGTTTGTTAACACAATTAAGTACACATTTAAACACTTAAATCTTAAAAAAAGTAATTGAAAGTACATTTAAATATTTCATTTATCATTCTTAAGTACATTTATTTTTGATGCATTGACTAAAATCCTATATAACATGTTAAGTACATAACTATAATTTTAAATGTTTTGTGCTATTTGATATTAAATTTAAAAATAAATGCACTAAATTGCTATTTCATCAAGTAGATATATATTTAAATACAAGAAATTACTTATAAATACCAGAAATATTTGTCAGTACACTTTAACCAAATTTTGAAGACAATAGTGATTTTTTTTATGAAGATGTACTCTTAATGAAGCCCTACTTTAGTGGGACAAATAATCATTAAGATTATTATTTATGTAACAAAGACTCTTTTTAACAGTATGCCAAAGTGTACTTTTGCTACACTGCTTGTCCTCTCTGAATGTAGTTGTGCTTTGTCTCTTTGGATGACGGAGTCAAGTCGCTTCTAGGAGAGTTTGAGAGTTGCGTTCTCCTCTAAGTGTCTTTAGGGAGCGAGAGCGCTCTGCATTCACCGCACACGCGTGTCCTTGATCAACTGCAGAACCGGCGTATGCTGAAGCTGATCGTTTTCCGCAGGCTACTAGACTCAGCATGGACCAACTCAATAACCTGATATTCCCCCACAGCTGAATATGGCCAATTTTGCAGTAGGTCAGTGATTTTTTCCCCTTCTTTTTTTCCAAGCAGAGACAATTGTGTGACCTCCCTCTATGGTGCCAGCAGGGCTCAAGGGTGTGTGTGTGTGTGTGTGTGAAGAATAGCTCATTGAATCTCTATGGGAGTGGTCCGAGTTAGTGTGTGTGTTAAGGGCGGGAGTCTGAAGGTGGTGGGGAGCCTCTGGAAGCTGAAGCAAGGTGGGTATTATGCAAACGATGCCCCTGTAGTCCCAGAATGCTTTGCTCCGGATTGTCTGCCTGGAAGTGTCCTGCCATTATTTGTAATCTGCATTAAACTGAGGTGTTTGGGTGGACGCGAGATTGAGAGATGCAGAATTTAAGACGGAAGGAGGGGGGGAAAGAACACAAACACCCCGGGATGCAATTGCTTGATGTGTTTTGCTCTGGCCGAGAGGTGTGCTCTATTCACAGGGTCTAATTAGGTGCTCTCTTGTTTCAGAGGAAATTACAGGTTTTGTATCTCTCAACTGTTCCAGGGAGGAAAATTTAAATAGTTTATTCTTTGTCATCATTGTTTGTTTAAGAGGTGTTTAAGCGTTCCTTTGCCACAGTCTTGGCTCTTTGTTTTTAAGAGTGTGTACTGTTTGAATATACATTAGGACACATGCCATCAGAGTCAGATTTATTCTTATGTTATATTCTTGTATTCATTAAGGCAAGCACTGGTATTACTCTTGCTCATACTGAATCGATTAGAACAAACATCTAAACCTAAGTATATTAACATTGTTGTGTAACTGTTTGTACTATAATAGGATAAGTGTCAAATTGACTGACATGACAAGGAAAGGTGTGCTACTACCTTTATAACTGATTAGACATTTGGTCTGTATGGCAAATCAAAAAATGAAGTGAAAAAAAATCCAGAGACTAACAATGGTACATTGCAACTACCAAAAACGGCCAACTCAAAACATTCTATAGCAACACACTAATACCTTTCTAAAAACACTCATACACTTAAGCAACTGCATGGCCATGCTCTGACGACTACTAAAATCTCGCTTATAACTTTCTAGCAACCCTTGAGAAACAATAGCAGCACTCTAGTAGTTTACAACAACAACAACAACAACAAAAAACACACACACAGGGGTGTTTCATGTATAATAATAAGATGCTTCATTGTGGAAATTAACTAGCTAGTAACTAACAGTGCTGGGTGATTTGACCGAAAATGTATATCACCTTTTTTTGGCGGTTTCATAAATTATTACTGACTGTGCCTTTATAAGTCAGTTTGCAGCAAAAAGTTGCACAACCAGTGCATTTTAATCACGATCCAAACAAACATGTATAGTAAGAGCAGTTGTTGATGTAAATTTAATTTTAATTGCAAAATTTAAAGCGAAAACAGAATGGTTTGACTTTAGCTTTGTGAAATTATGCTAAATAAAACATATCTGCAAGAAACCGAAACAGCAGATGGACAGCAGGTGGTGCTTGTGGAAGAGCAGCAATACATTGCTGTAAACAAAGCAGTGCTGTGCTTTTAAATACTACATTAATATGCATTATATAGAAGTAGGATGAAAAGAAAATGCCATCTAAACTTATCTTTTCAGTTTTGAGATATATTCATATAAACTGCCTGCCTAATTCAGTATTTAGGAATTTCTTCCCATATTTTGCACATCGTGAACAGTGATCTTGCTCTACCTTCAACCGTATTTTCTCCTCTTTGTGTTCGTCTTCAGTGTCTCTGGGTTCGATTAACAGACATTTACAGATGGTTTATTTGTACATTTAAGAATTAGTTATGTATTATTAATAGTTCTTTAACCATTAGTCAGAAATGTATGCAGTTAAAAAGGATCACCTCTCAATTCAGGAAGCAGTTTACATTGATAAGTCACTTGTACTGGTATGCTATTTTATTTATTTATTTTTAATTCATAACGTGAGTAATTTAAAGTAGTGAGGTTTGCCTGTGGATAGCCAAATATAAAGTTCAGGTCCTCTACTATAATCTTCCTCAAACAGAGTGGTCCTGACTGAACTATTGATTAGCAGTAGATTAGGAGTATATTGAGGCAAAAGTCATAGTTAAAGGTACAGGTTGTAGGACCTGCCACTAGAGTGCGCACTACCAAAACAATAACAATCGTGTGGTTTGATGATGCTAAGAAGGAGCGTGGAATGACGGGATTTGTTGTCTTTTACCCAACCCCTGACGGCCATCAATCAGACGGAAAGATAAATCATGGATTTAACACGAGTTCAACGATTTGCGCGAGTAGATTACATACAAAGTCGATGCAAAGACGCGATCAGATGTGTCCACGCGCAGGTATAGAGACACGATGCCCCGCGTTTGGCGTGTATGCCGCATAATACAAATCCTGTTGATCGTTATAATAGCATACGTTTTCTGTAAAGATACAAATCAAAACAACTCACCTGTCGAGTAAAACACAAGCGAGATCGTTCTTTCTAGTTGAAGTTTGTCGCGAAGCTCTCTCCATCTAGAAAATGCAACACCGATATTGATCCTCACGCTTTCTCTCCTCTTGTCCCAAACTCTTCTTGGGTCGTTTGGTTGGCCCGTACATTTACGGGAGCTGTCCTTATCGACAGAACCAGCGGAAGACAATAAACAGTAATTATGTTCCATAAATAAGTTACACAATCCATCATAAAACATAGTAAATAAGGAACTTGAAGCAAGCTAGTGGTTTTCTGGATGCTAGACACTACTTCCGCATTTGTCCACGACACTGTTGTCATGTGGTTTCTACGTCAGTAAAGGCGGTAACAAAAGGTAACTAACATCACTGACCGGTGACTGCACTGCCCCGTGTCACTGTTTAGAATGGGGATTTTCTCATGATTTACAAGTAGTTGAAAACATTAGAGATATTGTTAGTAATCATCTGGATAAAATATATAACACTAGCCTAGTTGTTATTGGATATTTTACTTCAAATATCTTACAAATTGTACCTTTAATGGTTTGATAATGGTGAGAATTGGACCTTAAAATAAAGCGTGACCACTGCTGTTGTATATGTTCCTTTGGATCTAAGGGTTTGGTAACACCGAATTATTGAACTATGTTGATAAAGACAGAACAAGCGACTGTTGGCTAACAATGCTTTTGGGAAACACACTCCTTAAGAGGTTAGAAATTGCATACATTTGAAATTCAATAAGAACACCCTAGTAACTTTCTAGGAACCTCACAAATAATACTCTATGCTAACAACCACTCGAAACAGCTTAGCAAATACCTAGAAAACCCCAGAACACACTAGCAACCTTGTAGCAATATTTTAGAAACATTCAGAACAACGTATCAACTGTATAGCAAACCACAAGAACAACCTTGTGACAATGAGGCATGAACATGATTGCGATATGAATATGATATGATTCTGTTTGCTTCAAGACATAACCCTGTTAAAAAAACAGCATATTATGGTTAAGTACTTTATGTTTTGAAGCTGGATGCTGGCTTGAGACCAGCATAAACCAGCATCCCTGCTTCAAAACATTACCTAACCAGCATATGCTGTATTTTTCCACAGGCAATATCAGTATGTACTGTATCCTGACATGCACCGCTCATGTATGTAGTTATTTTAAATATTTCCTTTTAGTCCCTCTGAAAGCTCAATTTTTGCTGTGCCCTCTCTCAAAGAAATTGCCAGCGTAACCATTCACCAAAAAAGAGTGAGTGAGTGAGCGAGCTTCTTTCAGCGAAGAGACAGCCGAGAATCATCTCCGTTTTGTGGAAATGTACATTAAATGGTGTCAGCGCCTGAATCGACGGAGGTCAGGACAGGATCCCCATGGTGACAGTTGCCGGGAGAACTCATTGAGAGAAATGAAAACTAACCCCTTCCCCTTCGAATGGCAGGTGGCCGATGGCTCTCTATATCTCCCTTCATGTCTTGGGCAAGGTTGACACAGGTAATGCGCGGGAGGCAGTACTATCCATACAGAGAATGATGTACATATCATTTCCCAGGCTGACTGATTGAAGACTGTAATCTGGACAGAAGTCTTTCTAGCTTTGATTACAGTCGTCCATCCACTGGCAGGAAAACAAGGTGAGCCTCCTCGGCGCTCCTGCAACGCCATCAGCTGCTACGCCGATGCCCCGCGGGCCAGAGCAATCTCCATACCATTTACGCTCCGGGTACAGCTGGGTGGTGCTACGACAGCGACTGACAGACACAAACTGATTCGTTCGACTCCCAAGGTCGCTGTATTTCATCCGTCAGGACACACAAAGAGCAGGGAAACTTCAGAAAACAGCTCTTTCCTTTGAGTCGCGCGTCTCGAGAGTACCTGTGATTACTGAATAGGCCTCTTTAAGGGACTGACCCCAAACGAAGGTCCGCTCGCGCTCACTCACCACAGAAAATGCCAGCGAGTAAGTGGATGGTAGAATAGGTGTTTTACATGAAGGAACACTTTTCTTCTGAAAGCCCGTCTGATGCACAATTCCCTCGTCTCGAGCACACGACACAACCCCCGAGACCAGCCGAAACTATTTTCTCCGAGATGTTCTCCCGTCGACTCCCTCCTGCTGTTGTGGGCTTATCTCTCACATTAGGCCTGGCTCTAAATGGGTGAGATTTCACTGTTGACAGTCTCTTGCCGCTCAGCAGACAGACTATAGCGCATTAGCACACGTTCTTTAGCACATTAGCGTGTTCCCGTGGGAGAAGTGGGATCAAGATGATTGCCCTCTCTTACACGCGTTACTGCTCTTATGCCGCGTTAGACCTGCCATCATTACCGCTTTCCGCCGGTTCCCAGAGCAACTATCAGCCGAGCAGAGCGGCATTAGCAGGTGTTGCTTTGGGGTGAGGTGAAGCTGTCAGGCCATGCTTGTGCCTCGCCTTCTGTCCCTTTTGAGAGTAGATTCAAATAAGGAAGTCGAGAATGGAGGTCACTGTTTTTTTTAATTTAACAGTTATGAATGCTTGTTTTTCTAAGCATTTTAACAATAAATGGATCTAAACAGCATATATATATATATATATATATATATATATATATATATATATATATATCACTCTGAGGTGTTTAAAGGTACAAGTCAAGTAAAAAGAGAATGACAGAATGCTTCATCACCTATAATCAACAAAAAGCGAAGAAAATAAATTTTTACATCACATTTTTATCCAAATTTGCCCGAAGAAATCAGAGCGGCAAAGTCATTGTTTTATCTGATACACATCAATCATGTTATCATTCAGATATCCTCCACATATATTTGATAAAGCGTCTTCCGAAACTCTTTATTCTTGTAAAGTAAGCATCAAATTAGTTTTTGACTCATCTTGTTTTTTTCCCCCTCCCTCAGTTTATCTCGTCAAGCCTCTCGTCTCTCTCCTTGTTTTTCTCCTCCAAATGAACAGCTTGAGAAATAAAGCAGAGGAACTTTACATTGTGCAGGAGATGGGGGGGGGTGAAAATTACGGGCAGTGTCAGATAATTGAGCTTGTCTTAAGAGACGGGCTAATAACAGACACAGATGCGGAAGCCGTGTCAGTCTGTGAGCGCGCTGACAGACTCTCTCCGTCGCTGATGAGCTGCGTAGGGGAAATCGTTCCATGCAAACAGCTTCGTTATTACGATCTGGCAAGCGCCGTGCATGTGTGTACCCAATTCAGCCTGAACTGACAGAATCCGATTGACCGGGACACATTCATGCCCTTTATTCTCTTTATACTCGCCAACAATGCAGATAATTACTGCGGCAAGGAAAACTGAAAATAGAATTTCGCAGCATGCAGTTTGGGGGAAAACAATGCAGGCGCTGTCACCGGGAGCATTTCTGTGTCTGATGAAATTGGCCCAGTCACTATTTACTCACAGTGGGAGAATGTCTCAATCTTAGACAGCCTCCTACCTCACGAACAAATCTCCTTCTGCAGCCGGTGACACCAGAAGACCCTTCCTGGTGTGGGATGGACAGGGAGTTTTAGGGAATAGCTCGTCCCCATTACACATAACTCATCAAACACCCCTTAGATGATATTGCTGTTTTCGTGTCTCCTTTCTGTTCATCTTCTGTCGATTTAGCACAAGTATGACCTTTGACCTGACCTTCTCAAGTAGGCTTTTAGGGCTGGCGAGAGGGTCACCTCTCTGGTACATGAGCTCAAGAAAGGAAAAGTCTGTTCAAGTCTGATGTCTTTATGTTTCTATCTTTAGCTGGTTAGCACGGTCCAGTTAGCCCCTGCTGGTCAATGCTGTAACTACAACTTATGAGGGTAAAAAGTTCCAATTGACGGCCATTCAGAAGCAGCTCTGTATTCTGCGTGAAGTTGTGAGATTAATTTTAGATCAACCTTATATTAGTTAGGTCACTCACCATTATGGTAACTGCTGGTAAGAGCGTATTGAAGTTGGTAATATTAGACATATTTATGACTGAATCTGTTCATCTGGCTGTTGAAGCAAATGCTCGTCAATGTAAAAACGACTGAGAATCAATCAAAAAAGACAGGCTTTTCTGTTCACACAAGCCGAGTATGGATTCAGATTCAGTTTTAATCATGAAAGAGTGTGTGAGGTAAGATGTAATGAGCTAAATCATTCAATATTTTGCAGCTTCTTCTGATAAAAATATTAAACAAATGACTGTAGCTATATTAATGTACCATCACAGTATATCTAACGTCTAAGGTTTATGTCTCACAATTCAGACTTTGTTCTAAGAATTGCATGATATAAACTCAGAACTGAGATCTTGCGAGATGCAAATGCAATATTATGAGAAAAAAGTCAGAATTGAAAGATGTTGATTCAAAATTGCAAGTTTATATCACACAATTCTGCAAGATATAAACTTTGAATTAATGCTCAGTTTGATTTATATACAGTATATATATATATATATATATATATATATATATATATATATACTTTGATAATAGTTTATAATGTTAGTTGACTTTTCCTTACAATTGTATAATTAGCTGATTCCTTTAAATAAAAAAGACTATTTTCATGATTATGCACTGCTGTGTTTCATACTGTTAAATCAACCAGCACCACAAAATAAATATCACAAAATAAAACTAAAGAAAAAAAAAAAGGGAATATTTATGTTAAATGTCTGTGGTTGAAAAGCACTGGCAATAATGGTTTTCTTTGCACTGAAGACAAGCGATTCTAAACATCAGGATATAATGCAAATGAAAATATAAGAGTATGAGGGGCATCTGTACAAGTGGGAGGCTCTGGGACTGTGCACTTTCATTGCCATCAGCCAGTCAGTGTGGTCATGATGTCATTTCCTTCAGCTCAAGAGTGATTAGTCACATGGCATTTACAGCTTAGGAGACTGACTCAGAAAAAGAAAAGAAAAAAGAAATGTTGTGAGCAAAAATGGTTTATATTAAATCACATACTTCCAGGCAACTTGCATTGATGTGAATGGGCATGCCAGCAGATAGCTTTCTCCAGGCGTTATGGAGCAGCTCGGTCAGTTTAGTCCATGAGATCTGTCAGTATTTCGGCATATTCTGTTATCAGGAACGGAAACGCTCTGTCCAGAGAGATGAGTGCCGCTTTGTGCTCACCATAGACCTGTTTCTCTCCCTCTTTCTCTTTGTTGCTCTAACAAGCCCTGCTCAAGCTCCAGTGAAGCGAGAAATTGTAAACTCTGAGAGTGTGGGTAAAGATAAGGCCGTCGTGTGTGTCTCTCCCAGAGAGAGATCAGATGAAGTGCAGCTCCGCAGCAGGACACTGGCATACAGGCCTCCTCCTCTAATCCACACACCTTTGTATTCACTTGCAAATCCTTCCAGCCCCTTAAATATGCATGAGCACCTCCTCAGACTCTTCTCAATAGATGCGATCAGATTTGGGCCTCGCTCTCGTTTTGTAGCATTGTGTCCTGCGGCGTGAGCGCAGAAGGCATTTAAAGTCTTTCTGTGGTAATACACAGATATGGGAGTGGATGATGTGCTGCAGGTATTGAGGCACACGGCGTGTTTTATGACTCTTGCCATACTGTCGTTTGTGTGTATGCAGAGCGGTGAGAAAAGCTGCACAATGCACAGATGCACAGATGCAGAAATGAAAACATGCTTATTATTGAAGAGGTCTATTCAAGTCATTGTACCGTGTGTATGAACTGCATTTTTAACGTTTTTAGTTTTATTATGAATTAATAGATCATGCATCATGCTATTGAATCAATCAGTAGCACTCAGATTCAATGTGCTTGCAATAAATATCACTAAAAAAATAATTCAGCAGCCATTCAATGCTGTTATGTTAAATGTTTGGGGTTGAATGTTACGAAGTTAAAGGTCAGTGGCAAAATGGCTAATTGCACCCTTGTGTAGGTGTACTCAGTAATTTTTTCTCATTAAACATTTTCTTTAAAAGGAAACGAATGGTACTTTGGAGAAAGGGTGCACACTGAGATGAAGACTTTGTGAAAGATGCATTTAGCGTCTCCATCTGACAGCATGTTTGCATTAGTGTCTCTCTTGTGCAGTTCTGCTGATGTTGGAAGAGCTCACACTGCTTGAAATCTGCATTGTGTACATGTGGGAATGCATTGCTCAGTTGGTGACACGACCTGTGTGTGTGTGTGTGTGTGTGTGTGTGTGTGTGTGTGTTTATATGGAAAAATAAGCGCAGCTCAAAGATGAAGCTGTTTCCTGGAGGAGCAGCATCACCTGTCAAAGATGATCACAATACCCAGGAGAGCAGCGAGCACACAGACACACTGTCATCATACAATTACAACGCCACACACACACACACACACACACACACGCTTGCTATTCAGATCACTGTTCATTTAACACTTAAATGTGCCTGCTGCAATTTTGTTCTCACACTCTTCTGTCTTTCTCCTCCTCTGTCCTTTTATGAGATCTTCACAGGTGTCATCATCTGTCAATCATTACGTGCTTTATTCTTATCTTTTCATACTTTTGAGACATTGAGCATGTTGTGATTGGTATTCCACTTACTATTTACCATTTATTACACCAGTATGTAAACTTAGTATGCGTATGTATACTATGCATTGCTATTGTGAAAAAGAAGTACACTTTAGTATACTTTTAATAATAGTACTTATAAATCATTTAGTCTTCAACTGAATGTAATGTTTTCTGACTTACATGTTAATTACAATGTACTGAACATGTTTAATAGTTAAAATGTATATTAAGTGCAAGTATTTTAGAGTGATTTTGATCCGCTTTGATAGGACTTAATTGCATCTTACATATGTCATTTCATAATTATGTAAATATGGTGCATTGCTTAATGTACTGGCAAGAATCTATGGTAATCTAAAATAGACTTTAATGTCATTTCGACTGAAACTTGCGAGTCATGTATTGAGGAATATTTATAATTTCACACTTCTATGGTAAATGTATGTAATAAATATATTAATTCTAAATGTAATATTGAGTAGCACACTACAATTAAAAATTATAATCAAGTAGTATCTTATAGCCAAGATAAATGTACTTCTTTAAAAACAATAAAATGTTTTTATTATACTTTTTATTATATTATTATATGCTAATTTTATGCATGGATTACTTGCAATTTGCTACAATTGCCCAAATATTTAATCCCACAATGCAGTGCACTCAACTTGACCTCCAAAGTGAAAATTGATTTCATTACTATTATTTAGTATTTTCATTGCTATTGCTATTTTTTAAGTAAATAATAACAATTCCACAGATTCATTGTCTGTTGTGTTGCATAATTCATGTCTCAACTCATTATTTGATTGGACTGCGAACACATAGTTTGATTAAAATAACCATAATTGTTTGATGTTGCTAACAGGACACAACTTACTTAACAAAGTATTGAGTTTATATGCCAAGTTTAAAACATGCTTTGCACTGCAAATTATTTTTTAAATAACATAGGTTTTATAATGTGGTCTATGGTGCAGCATAGAGAAAGTGTATTTGAAATGATTAACTAATGTGTATTTGTCAAAATCTCTGTAATGGTTAGTCATCAGGCCATTGCTTTCTCCTCTAGCTGTGTATTTATATTCATTTCACACGTGGTAAACAAGTATAATTAAAGTTGTCATGATTAGCCTGATTGGCTCAGAACTGGACAATCAGTATATACTTCAGATCTGATTCCCCACGGGATGTTGTGGTCTGATGCATACAATATTATTATTATTTACACAAACCTAAAGACCCATAGTGAGCATAAATCAACTGTATTTCATAACAAATAACTAAACTGACCATTTGTGCACACATTTCCAATGCAATCACCACAAATCATCAGTGTTTGTTTGTTCTCTCTTACAGTTTTAGTCCTTATCCTACCCGTGTGTGTGTGTTTGTGTGTGTATGTGTGTGTGTGTGTGTGTGTGTGTGTTGGCACACCCCATTCACATCCTCACTCACCTGCTTGTAGTTGTTCCCCAGATGCAGACATGTCTTGCGTCAGTAACTGCAGATTGAGCTGGTGTGAGGACTTGGCCAGCAGATTGGGTTTAACAAGCCAGATGGTTTGTAATTGTCTGATCAGTTCAGTGTTTGTGAGATTTTATGCCTTTCGTTATTATTTGTTTTGCTACTTACAATTTACCATGCAAATTCCACCAT
This sequence comes from Carassius auratus, assembly GCF_003368295.1. NCBI lineage: Eukaryota > Metazoa > Chordata > Actinopteri > Cypriniformes > Cyprinidae > Carassius > Carassius auratus. Next base: position 33,838,769 of record NC_039251.1, read on the forward strand.
CCCTCGCTGGGAAAACATTGCATAGTTTCCATATGTCCACACACACACACACACAGCGGCACAAGTGTGCTCGTTCATATGTATTTGTGTGTGTGATATGGCTGATTTTAGTGCTGCCAAGTGTGGTACCTTTCCATTTAACTAAAAACTTTTTCGATGATTTATTATTTCACATTCGTGCATTACGAGAGATTGTTTGATGAGAAGGGTGATCTTATGTACGCAGGAAAAAGACTTTTCTTTTAAAGTCGTTGATGCACAATTACCCACGTCGTGGCAATCTTAACTTTTCTTCCACTTTCAGTCATGATTTACTAAGTCGCCATTTTCTCTGAGACACTTTGCGCCTGTGTGTTTCCTGCAGTATTAACATCGCTCATGCTCTTCTGTGAATTGTACTTGGACTTCTGGGAACAGTTGACAAGTTAATATGAACTCCATACACAGGTATTCATTTACAGTGACGCCATTACATGATTGCTTTGCATTTCATGTTAAAACAGTCCTCGTCTGTCTCTGAACAGACTGAAGTGCAATTTTGCATGACATGCATGACCTTGGATGGACCTTAACATTGAGAGCGTGCTGGATCTTTATTAGTGGCTCTAAAAGCACCTCAGTGAAGACACTTAACCTGTGCAGAAATCAGCGTCATCTAAAACATTGGTTTCCAAATAAACATTTGTTTCACCACTAAATAAAAAATAAAAAAGGCAATTATGTCCTCATTTCTCTAAGTTTGATGTTCGGTATTGTCTGCAATTTTTTTTCTTTTTTTACCATTTGTGGTTACCTTGTCATTACAAGAAAAGTCAGAACTGCAGGTTTATATAAATTCTGAGGAAAGAAGTCACAATTGCAAGAAAAAAGTCAGAATTACAAGATAAAAACAAGAAAAGTCAGAATTTAACTCAAGAAAAAGGTCAGATCTGCAAGTTTATGTCATGCAATTCTGAGAAAAAAAGTCATAATTGCAAGATTAAAAAATAAACGTAATTGCAAGAAAAAAGTCATAATAGTGAGTTTATATCACGCAATAATGAGAAAATAAGTGACAATTGTGAGAAAAATTCAGAGAATGTGAGAAAAGGTCAGAGTATGTGAGAAAAAGTCAGAATTTGGAGTAATGTCATTGCGAGATGTAAATGTATATTTGCTAGAAAAAGTCAGAATTGCGAGTTCATATCATGCAATTATTATATATTTATTAATTTTTTGGAAGGGAGGGTGGTATATCCAAAACAGATAGTCAGACAGTCTTGGCAAAAAACTAAAGATAATCCATATTTTCCTTATTCATATGAAGTTAAATAAAGAGGTTATCCTTGTTCTGCAGTGATTAAATATATACAAATACATATGAAAACGCATGAATTCAGTGTTGTTAGTCTTACTATGAAACAAGTCAAGTCATCTTTATATAGCGCTTTCAACAAAAAAGATTGCGTCAAAGCAACTGAACAACATTCATTAGGAGAACAGTGTGTCAATAATGCAGAATTACAGTTAAAGGCAGCAAACAAAATACACATACAAACGTAAAAATGTCTATATTCCAACGTACAGATATCTCATGCAATTCTGACAAAGATGTCACAATTGCAAGTAAAAAATCTGAATTGTGAGATATAAACTTGTATTTGCAAGTACAGTCAGAATTGGAAGAAAAAGTCAGAAGTCAAACGTGTAATTGTGAAAGAAAAAGTCGAAAATGTGAGTTTATTTCACGCATTTCTTATTAAAAAATCAGAATTGCAAGATGTTATTTTAATTGAGTGTCAGAAACAGACTTTCACAGTATCTTTTATAGTCTCAACACTTCTTACCTGTAGTTTGTGCATGTTAACTTGCAGAGAAGTCAGTATAAATGCTCTCTAACTGCTCAGTTTCACACATTACAGACTCTTGTAGCAATCAGCTGCGTACGGATTTGCTCATGCTCGGCTCCCTGCAGTCGCTTGGCTTGATTCCTGCGCCGTGAAGTGGGCTAAAGAGTTTTGCATGAAGTGAAAGGGTTAACCCTTCACTCGGAGCCCAGCTACTGGCTTTGTCACTCTGTTCTTTATGTGGATAATTAAGTCACTTTAAAGCGATCTTTTGTTTCTTTTCTTAGGTGTGTAATGAGGGAGATCGCTTCAGCACGCACCCAATCAGAAACAGCTAATCTGACCATATTGTTTGACAAGTGTGTTCCTTACTGCTCTCTGCCACAGGAGATGTAATCTGAAACAATTATGCCAATTCCTCAGAACAGTATGGTGCGGGTAAGTAGCTTGTTTTCCACCTTCGTCAGGTTACATTCAATGGCCTCTCCAACGCTATCGTCTAGAACGGGAGTCTCAAGAGTTAGAGAGTAGTTAGGGTGAACTTCATGAGCTGAGAAACAACTTCTTGGCCGTTTTGGTTCATGCAGGACAAAATGCCTTTAAAGCAAAAAAAGGCTTTTAGCTGTCAGCATCTTTACAGTCACACCTTATTATAGTTTAGTCATCTACATCATCCTCTGCTTTCTTATCATGCATCATAATAAGTTCCTCGCATTAGAGAATTTGTGGCCTGTCTTCTGAAGTAGATATTTCTGTTAGTGTAGATGAGTCTTTCCTCAGATTAAACTCAAACCTTGTGTCATATCTGACAGATGGCATCTAACAAGACCTGAAACATCACAGACAGGAAGTGACTAAATTTAGCTCGCTGTTGAGCTCTTAAACGTTATCACTCCTGGTATTTGTTCTCAATGGCAAATTAACAGCCTTCGCCCTACGCTTGGGTTTCCTTTCAGGAGACAGAGCTTAAATTCTTTCTAACTACCCTGAATTTACTACTGTTCTGCTGTTTTACAGGACAGAACGAATGCCGGGACTTAAGTAGAGGAGATAAAAATTGATGGTATCTTGCAATTTAATGGTTGAAAAGATGCAATTTGAAAGATCATAAATTGTGAAGGAGTGCATGCTCCATTGAGCTTGATTCAGTGCTTGCTGTTAGAAGTTGATTTGCGAGTGTCTGCAGAGTGTGATTAACAACCCGATGAGCCCGAGCACGTTACCACTAATGCTGCTCATTAGAATAAATAAAATAAATTGACTGCAGCTCTGTGAAAACTCTGTAATGGTTAAAAATTTGAGAATGTCACCCGCCGGCCCGGGTTTAGCTCCTGGGTGTCTGCGGTGACAGGGCCAAGGGGGAACCTGTGGGACCCGGGCTCTTGGGAAATGTGGGAGGTAAGAAGATTGTTTCCTTGACTGGTGATCGCATGTCAGGCGCCTTTTTGCTCTGAAAACCATTTGAGGAGAAGGGAGTTATAATGCATAAAATTGCATTTCAAGCTGATAATCGCTTGAAGATTATGCGTGTTGCTGTTGTTTTTTTCCCGCTCGTGGCCCAGAGAGCCAGTAATAGAGAGAGTTTTAGCTCTCTCTGCTGTCACTCATCTGTGCCGGAGTCATCGCTCACAGAAAACATGGAAGTTATGGGAAGAGAAGTGGAAATAGACTGTGGATCCAAACTGGTTTAGCTTGAAACGTTTTCTTAAAGGGACGGTACACCCCAAAAATAATTATTCACCCTCATGTCGTTCAAAGCCCATAAGACCTCTATTCATCTTCACAACACAAATTAGTATATTTTAGATTAAATCCGAGAGCTTTCTGACCCTGCAGTGACAGTAATGTAACTACTACGGTAAAGCCCCAGAAAGGTAGTAAGGAGTGTGTTAAAATAACCCGTGTGACATCAGGGGTTCAACTTTAATTTTATAAAGCTGCGAGAAATACTTTGTGTGCAAAGAAAAAAAAAAAAAAAACAACTTTTTTCAACAATTGTTGTCCACCGTGTCTCCCTGTTAGAGAAATTAAAGACAGAAGTTTCATTTTTGGGTGAACTGTCTCTTTAAAGGAGCCTTGGCCTTGCTCCTTTGCTCTAAACCATTCTCTATGTAATCTTAGACTAATTCAATATATACAGATCAAAACAAAATGTAAGAAAAAAAAGAAGTAGAATTGAAAGAATGGGTTTTCTGCTTCTGTCTTTCTCCAGGATTATTTTAATAAATGTGCCTGTTCCTTTGTGGTAGATAATTGATTTCTTGGATGAATCGTCTGACACATTGTTTAAATCAATGCCCAAAAAATCATTTTATGCTGTACACGTATTTGAACCAGTCAAAAATGGCTTTTTGATTTTTCAGCATTGGATCAGTTTCAATGAGAGTGAGGTCAAAGGTCATGTAGATCCCGATAGCTAATCATAGATTCACATTATAGATTATGATGGCATATATAAATGAAACATATATAGATACTTTAGAATTTGTTAGATTTACAATCAAAAGAGACAATGGAGAACCTTATCGCAGTATGGGGGTTGAACTTTCAATAGACATGTTCCATAACATCATAGCTGCATCAAACAGAAGATGTGCAAGATACAAGGTACTGCTTCAGAATATCAATGAGGAAGAACCACCTCTTTATAGAGTTAGTTCTCCCAAAAATGAAAAATCTGTCATTTGCATTTTAGGGGCTAAATATCACGTTATTGGTATTGTGGCTTCGACCCTCGGACATGAAAAACCACCACAGACTTGGCAACACTGGTTGACATTTACTACACAGAGCCAATTCACTGACAATCTACACAAAATTGATTTTTTTTCTCGATTTTGAAAGCGGTTTTGTGTTAGTTGCCGGTGGACTCTGTGTAGTAACTGCCGCTCCACCTGAACCAGTGTTGCCAAGTCCGTGGTTGTTTTTCATGTCCACCGATCGAAGAAACCCCAATCCCAATAACTTTATATTTAGTGCCTAAAATGTGACTTTTACCAAGGCAACCCTTCCAATAAATGTATATTTTAACCCCGGGAAGCAATTTCTATCGGGGAACATCTTGGAAACACGTTTTGGACTAGTTTTGAGAAACAACTGGTCAGGATTTGTTGTGAAAACCTGGCAACCCTGATCTGAACGCATGTGCTGGAGATATATACTACTAATTACAGGAGCGTTACTGATGAGATGAGCATGAATATCGCATTCGACACTGCCCTACTGAAATTTCATTCACCCGTGGCAGGCAAAGAAGACATTTCAGCCAATAAGAATCACCCTTGATTTCAGTGAATTCAAACATATCCTTGAGATATGGCCATGGGTGATCCCTGTCGGGAATCTCGGGATGATTGTGGGCAGCAAGAGCTTCACTGTCACCTATTTTAGCGGTTATCTTCCACCTCGAACTAACTGCTGCGTGAGGGTATGTTGGCAAAGAACTCGTGAAGTCGCACGTTCTTTTTTTCAAAAGAAAACCAAATTTTTCATTGGTTTGTAAAATCAGTGTAATAAATACTTGAAGCAGGCATGTGGAAATGTATCGGAGTAAAAAGTAACTTTTTGTCTTTAATAAAGAAGTGGAGTAAAAGTGAAAGTAGATGCAAATAAAACATACTCAAGTAAAGTACAGATCCCCGAAAAGTAAAGTAGCAAAGTATTTTTACTTCATTACTTACCACCACTGCAATATTTTCTCTTCCAAGTTATATGCTGTAGTTCTGTACTTCAAGTTCTGGGTATTCTTCTTTTATTTTTTTATTTTTTATTTTTTTTCAACTCTGTGAAAGGAAGTGTGTTTAACTGTAATGTAATTAAATGTAATGTGCATTTGTATTATACTTCAAATTTTTATATATTTAAAAACAAAACTGTACTTTCAGATAATTAAATAAAATACACTTTAAGGCTGTTTCTAAGCATGCTTAAGTACACGTTTTAAAAGTGCACTTTGTAATAATTTTCCATTGTCCTTATTTGTAAGCTGCTTTGGATAAAAGCGTCTGCTAAATGACTAAATGTAATGTAATAATGTTAAATTAACAGTTTTACTGTAAGGCACATTTTAAATAATTTGTGTTATCATGCTTTTAAAGAAATTTACTTATTTTGATGTGCCGGCCAACATAATGCACGTTAAGTATTTGCTAATAATTAAATAAATTATATATACAGTTAAAACATTTTAAATGTAAATCGGAATTTCTTCATTACTAATTTGGCATTACCAAATATATTTAAGTACACAAACATACAAGTTTCAGTAGAAATGACTTAAAATATATTTTAGTTTTCTGTGAATGCTTGTCAGTATATTCAACAGCCTACTTTAGCCGTATTTCAACGACAAGAAAATTACTTATGTTATTACAGTATATAGAAATTATATATAGAGATATTAACACTTAAATGGGTCAAAAAGCATCCATAAGTTTAACTAATTGCATGCATGCATCTGAAGGTTTTAAAGGTAATCTAATTATTAATTAAACAAAATATGAAATAGAATTTACAGCAGCTGTCACTCAAAAACATTGCAGCACAATAACTAAATAAATACAGGAACTGAAGGCCCTCTAGAGCTCCAGCTAGATGTAAATGTGCTGGTAGGTTTTCAGAAATATTTCAAATACATTTGTGTAACGAAGGAAGTGGTGAGAGCTCCAGCGGTGAGTGTGTGGGCACACGGTCACCCTGTGTGTGTGTGTGTGTGTGTGTGTGTGTGTGTGTGTGTGGTGGGCTCCCTGAGGTGTTGATACTCCCTGTTGTTCCTTTTTTCCTCTCTTTAAAATAATCGTGTGGTTGTACCACAACATTTGTGGCACATTCCATGAGAGAATTTCAGGATACCCAGAAGTAATTAAAGAGGAATTCATTTCAAATGTATGTTTTGTCCCTTTGACGATTTCCCAAGATATTTCCTTTCAGACAGAGAACAATGTGCTCAATGACTCGATTATGTTTGTTTGTATTTGTTATGTTGCGAGCGCTGTAAATAAGCCATGTTGCCAGCCTAAAACTTCATATCTGAGGGTTGCCAAATGACAGGGTCAGACAGACGCTGACACACACCGCGGTGTTTGTCATATTGCGCTTTATTCTGTGGCATTTGCACATGAGGAAACAATGGCAGAAGAAAGCGAGGGGAGAGTTAAATCAGAGTTTTTCAGAGCCAGTTATCAGAGGACAGCTTCAGGTTTACTGTGTGTGTAAAGGACAATCATGCACTGCAGTGCATCTGAATGCTGTTTTGTTTTACAGAACAATTCAAATCCAAAAGGAGCATGTCACAATGTAATCATATATTGCATTGAATTATTTTGTTGCTTTTTGGGATGCGAGGCGGTTCATAGTAGAGCGTGTTTTATGAGGCTGGTTTTGTAAGATGCACAATTGCAATTCATGTTAATATATAGCCTAACTGAACTGTTTATGCAGTGAATGAGCTATTAAATATTTCTGGAGAGAATAATCTAAAGTATAATCTTTGTATTACACCTCCCAGAACACCCTTTCATTAGAAGACATTAGTCATGGTGACTTTTTAATCCTGCAAGACCAACACATCTTTCTAGTGTCCCAGGATTTGATTTCTTTCCAAACACCTTCAGGATTGAAATAAACATTTAGTCTCATGTAAATCCAAGCCCGTTTGATTTGATGTCTTTTATACATAAAGGAGCTATTCTTTTTCATGCAAGGAGAGTGGGCACTGATATTTACTGTCATGCTTCAAAAATGTTTTGCATGAGGAACACAATAAAACCTCAGCCATTTCTCCCTGAAAATCTTCCCCTTAACAGAAGCACACAAATGTTAAATAATCTTAAATATTTGCCATCTCAAAATGCATAGATTTGCTCTTAGATAGGCTCTTCTGTGTCCTCTGATTAATTGCAACACTGGTTAGAAAATCTCTTTCAGAATGTCATCTGTAAGTCAAGTATGAATGGATAACAACCTCATATTTTCTCTTTCTTAATAACTTCTTGCACATGTGTTCAGATGACTTAAGCAACTATATTTAATAGGAATTAGCAGTTTTTGCAAAACACTTAGCAAATTATTAACCAAACCACGTTTTTAACAGATTTTAACAGACTTAAAACTTGGTACACACCAAAGAATATAGCCAAAATAGTAAAAAATAAATAAAAATAAAAGAGAGTCAATTTAAAATACACAATGAGGACTTTTGACATCTGGATGTGTCTTGTGTGGTGAGGAAGTTAAGGAACTTAAATGCAGTTGTAGTGTACTTTAAATCTTAAAAGTATATTCTTAAACTATAATTGAAGATAAAACAATATAAAATAAGTGAAATGCAAAGAGTATACTGTCATGACTATGTTTCTTAACACACTCAAACACTTACAAAAGTGGACAGTGTACTATTGCTAAAGTGATTGTTTTACATTAAAATACACTTTCTATTATGTTTCTTTTCTCTATCTTTTTTGACATGTTTTACAATCCAATTATTTTATGTGTCGACTAACATACTAAAGCTCTTGTAAAGAAGTTATGATTCAATATTACTCTTAAAGTTAATATATTTGTAAGTCTTCATCATGTATATTTAAACATGACCTATACAAGTCATACTAAAGGTCCTACTTGTAGCAAGCACTCCCACTTGAAAAAAGTGTGTGTGGGGGAGGGGCACCTAAAAAAGGGTTAAACTTTATAATTACTGCTGACTAATAGTTACATTTTCATGCACACACACACACACATGCAGGAACACACATACACATGTATGCACACACACACACACCTACAAACACGCATGCACACATGCACGCACACACAAACACCTGCACAGACACACACACACACACACACGCAGGAACACGCACACACACACACACACACACACACACACACACACACACACACACACACACACACACACGTTTGTTTTTGTGAAAAGTGTGTTCATCCCATAGGCGTAATGGTTTTTATACTGTACAAACTGTATATTCTATCGCCCTTCACCAACCCTACCCCTAACCCTCACAGGAAACTTTGTGCATTTTTACTTTCTCAAAAAACCTCATACTGTATGATTTATAAGCGTTTTGAAAAATGGGGACATGGCTTATGTCCTCATAAGTCACCCTCTCCTTGTAATACCTGTGTCATACCCATGTCATTATACAGAGTTGTGTCCTGATATGTCACAAAACCCATGCCCACACACACACACACACATGCACGCACACACACACACGTGCACACACACACACACACACACACACATGCATGCATGCACACACACACAAATGGTCACACACGTGCACACACACACACACATGCACGTGCACACATACATGCACACACACGCACACGCACGCACACACACACACACACATACACACACACACACATAAGCCATCTCTTCATTCCCAGTAGCAGGATCATCAGGACACAAAACACACATTTAGCAGCTTGTGCATCGTCTCTCACTGTCTCACAGGTTCACCTGCGCCGTGTTTGTTTGAGCGTCTCAGCGGTGGACTGGGTTTCGCTCCGAGGTCACCGAGAAACACGAGCAGGTATGGCGCAGTGAGCGAGGGGGCGACGGGTTGAGAGGGGCTTCTGTTCTAATCGCACCTCGCTCCAAACTTTAACCAACACTCTCCTCATCACAGTGAAGTGGCAGGTCAGCGCCGCTGTGAATAGACCTCATCAGCGAGGGCCAGAGATCAAATCCTCACATTACTAACGCAATTATTTGCAATCAGCAAATGTGTGATTCATTATAAAAGATTTCTTACCCCGATATAATTTGCTATTGTTCGCAGGGGGAAAAAGCCACACAAAGGGCCTTTTTAAGTGTTATTGTAGAGAGCAGAGCCCTTTGTTTAACACACTTTCATATTGCGGCAGTTAAAGTCTGAAATGGAGAGATGAAAATGAGCTTGTGTAATGTAGCCAGTCTTGCTGGGAAGGAAATAGCTGGGGTTCTCGTACACACTCTCTACTGAACTGATTTGTAAATAGACTTTTTGACAAAAATGCTACAATTTCTGTGTCCCTTTCTCCTGCCGGTATATTTTTCTCCTGATTGTAGGCGAGAGAACCGCTGGGATATAATCAGAAGTTTGTCTCTCTAAACTGTGTCGGAGAGACTTGGGAACATGCTGGATTGTATTTAAACACATAAATATCAAACTCCCAGACAGTTGTTTCCAAACCTGTAATATGAAGTTTTCTTTATCAGGGGAACCCTTTTATTTAAGCGTTTTCTTCAAATGTTTCTGGTATTTGTCTCTAGCATTTGAGTGTTGGAGGCGCTTGCTATTTGTCCTCAGCATTTGCTTTGGCATTTGAAATCAGCACAAAGTAACAAACGGTTCAGAGAAACACAAGCGTCCTACGTGACTAAACGTGTCAGTTTAATGATTAATGGTGGATTTCTGTGTGTCTAGGATGTGTAAGACTGTGTTTGAAACTCTCTTGTTTCTCTAGTTTTGCTTGTGCGCCTGATTAACGACCAACACATATCTTTCTCATTTGCATATTCCTCAACCTCTTTCCATAGGGTTTCTTTCTCTTTTTTTGAAACTGCAAAGACTATCTTCTGCATATCTCCACCTTCCAGACTGTAATGCAATTATGCACACTTTTCAAGAAACTGCTTCAAGCGATGCAATTAAGACTGTTTAAAAAAAATGAAAACCTGTTCATTTCAGGTTTTAAGGGAACTGCTATTTAACAGTATCTATCATATATGGTTAGATGGAAAGTTACATTTAACGCTCTGATTTTCTGTAAAAGAGGGAATTGCTTTTAACTTTTGATTTGGTGCAACATAATCGGGGAAAATGTGCCTTTACATACATTTCTGCAAAGCTCCAGCCTGTATGCATTTAGTTGAAATGAACACAAGCGGCAGTAAAACAATAACTTCCATTCCTTTTCACACAGATTGTTACAAATCATTAGGGGCAATTTATTAACTAATCAAGACTTATTTTTGCCATTGTTCTTTGCTCAATACTATGTTATGACCTCAACTTATATTTAAGATGATATAAACATATGGCTATGCATTGCTTTTGTGATAGTAAACTTACCCAGTAGCTCACCTGGTAAAATCAGTGCAATATCAATGTAATATAACAATTCAGAAATGTTGTCTGGGTTCCAATGAGCCAAGGTTGTTTAGAATCTAGATATGCTAAAGTGATCTCATATGTTGTTGTTGTTGTTATTGTTTACATTTAATCTTGTTGTGTTGGAGAAACAGCTGAGATATTCCAGTCATCTCACATTTACACTACAGTTATTTTGGGGTTGGTTAGATTTTTTGTTAACACTTTAGAATAGGGAACACATATTAGTTAATAGCAAGAATTTCGTCCTTAAAATAAAGTGTTACCATTTTTTTATTATTATTATTAATTATTTTATTTAGCAATGACATTAAATTGATCAAAGTAACAGTAAAGTCATGATTTTTTTTTTAACGGTTCTTTTGAACTTTCTATTCATTTCAGAATATTTTTAAATCATAACCCAAACCTTTGAAGAGGTGTGATGATGTTTTATTTCAAGATCTCATAATAAACTGATTTCTAAGAACATCTCATTGATTTTAAATCCAAATAAAGTGCTTTTTCTCACACTCTCACATGCACTCTGTGTAACTCAGAGATCTTGGTTTGATAGATGTCATACTAAATAGCTCACAATAGTAGAGATGACTCTAATTAGCAGGCTGTCCAGAGCTCTGGATGTGTGTGTGTGTGTGTGTGTGTGTGTGTGTGTGTGTGGGAGAGAGAGAGGAAGGAAGCTGTCATCCAGTCCTTGATAGCATGTTTATACAGTAAACTAACTTCACCCACTTCTCTCTAATTCTGGAAGCCAAAAATACATTTCCAGAAAGAAAATCACAATTAAATGTTTTTCCTAGACAGCAATGAAATCAAATAGAAGACCAACTGAAGATATTTTGTCTGCAAAAACATGTCTGCTCTATATTTCAAAAGAGATCCCAACACTGTTTCAAACTATTCTCTGATTTACCAAGAAGTTCTTCCCAACATTTCTAAGACAAAATATGCTGGGCTATATTATCTGTCTGTTTTATTTTTTTCTAAAGATATTTTAGGAGATAAATCAAATTGAGAACTCCTTCAGGAAACCTGAACCTCGAACCTTGAACCTTCTTTCAACACAAAGAAGCTTTTGTGAAGCAGAAAGGTTCTTCAGAAGTTTAAGGTTCTTTATGAAACCATTTAGACAAAAAGGTTCTTCTATGACATCTTGAAGCACCTTTATTTTTAATAGTGTAAAATGTACTTTAAAACTTTTAATTTGGCATTATTTAAAAGTGTGCTTAAGTGTTAAGAAACATTAGCATGAAATTGAACTCTTTAAGTGACTTTGATTTTATTAATGTCGTATTATCTGCCGTTTTGGAAAGATCTGAAGAACACTACAAATGCACATTCAGTACAATAAAGCACAGTTCTTTTTCACAAGGCAGATAAAAAGGTTCCCGAATGCATTCATGTAATCTTGTGTGTTTTAGAACAGAGCTCAACAATGTCTCACGTTGGACTCAGATTTGCCAAAGTGTGCAATCAAGTGAGGGACGAACACAAACATTTCTCCGAGAATTCTAAGACTGAAAGATCCGAGGATTTTTAGGGGGAACATTTTAGACAAAATTGATTCTTGGCTAATGCATTCTTGTAGTTCAAACAGTAATGCCAGTGTTGATTCAGTACATGAATAATTGCTCTGGATAAAAGTGCCTGCCAAATGCATGACTAAGAACACCACTAAAGGAATAATTGACCCAAAAATGAACATTCTGTCATCATTTATTCATCCTCATGTTGTTCCAAACCTGTATGAGTTACTCTTCTGTTGAACACAGAAGAAGATATTTTGAGGAGTGTTGGGAACCAAACAGTTGACATGGAAGTCAATACCTACTGTCATCTTCTTTTGTGTTGTGCAGAGGAAAGAAAAATCATACATATGGGTGAGTAAATGATGACAGAACCTTCATTTTTTGGTGAACTACCACTTTAATTGTGTTCTTAGTCATGCATTTGGCAATAAAGTTTTCTTTTATGATATTACTAATCTGTGTGCATAACATAAAGTTGAATTAATGCTGCTACCTGAAGGTAAAGGTCTGTGTGCTTTAGTGCAAAACAAAGAAGACGAGAGTGTGTGTGATTGCATGCATGTGTGTGTGTGTGCGTGCATGCGTGTGTGTGTGTGTGTGTGCACGTGCGTGTGCATATGTGTGTATTTGCATGTGTGTGCATGTGTGTGCATGTATGTGTGCATGTGTGTACAGTATGTGCATGTGTGTGTGCGTGTGTGTGTGTATGTGTGCACAAGCATGTGTGTGTGTGTGTGTGTGTGTGTGCGTGTGAGTGTGTGCATGTGTATGTGTGTGTGTGTGCGTGTGTGTGTGTGTGTGTGTGTATGTGTGTTTGTGTGTGTGTATGTGTGCATGTGAGTGTGTGCATGTGAGTGTGTGTGTGTGTGTGTGTGTGGCGGGGCTCAGTGGTGCCCTCAGTGTTGCGGGGACATGTGTGGGAGGGAACCGCCTGTCAAGAGAGCTCATGGAAAGATAACAATAACTGTCTAATAATGACAGTTAATGAGCTTGATTAAGTTGATTTGTTATGGAAAAAAATGTGAGGGCAGAGGAGAGGCATGTAGGCACCGTAATAAGAGATTCATTTTAATAGATACAAATTCAGTGGGGTTTTGAAACACAATGGGGCTGCATGGAAAATTAGCTGGAAGTACAAAGGGACACTAAATTAATTCTGTCACAGACATATTCCTCATAATTGCACAAGCCATCTCATGTCTGAGTTCACCTGCCGCTTATGACTGTAAGATTTATATTATTTTATCCGCTTTTCCAAGAGACTGACATCGGGGGGCCAGAAACATCACTGTCAAGTTTATATGTTAGTTTTTTAACTTTTATCCCTTCCTCCAGCACAGTAGTACTTCGGTGACATGTGAAGCAATGTCCCATCCAACAGTGTAATTATGTTTTTTTTTCTTTCTCATATTGTTTACCTGTTCTTTCTATACACTTTACCTTCCTGCCCTCCAACCAGATGAAAGAAACCTTCTCAAGACCACCACAAAACAGCTTTCTATCATTCAGCTCCCTGCCACTTCCTCCAACTTTCATTGAATTTGATCTTTCTTCCCGTCTGCGTGAGCGTGCATCACCTTTTGGGAGGATTAATTAGGAGAAGCCTGTTGAGAGAAATTTCCAATGAGGGTTTAAGATGGAGTGCATTGAGATCATTCAGATCCTCATCACTGTGTGTGTGTGTGTGTGTGTGTCTTGTCTCCAGAGGGACTGGTTTAATTGAAAACATTAAAGGGCAGGAGAGCTGCGGGTCTTATTTATTTGGCTTGTTTAACTGGCTCTGAGCTCTGAGCTGGGCTCCTCTGGGTGATGCTCTGTTTAGCTGCCATCAGTGGCGTCTTCCTGTTATCCAAAAAGTTATTTATAAATGTTGCACCCTCGAGTGACAAAGACACTAAAACAATCAAAGCCGTCCTAACAGATTTGAGACATGCATTGCTTTATATGATGCTTTCACATTGCTTTTGAAGCTATTACAAGGTGCGCTTTTTAAAAGTGTACTTAAATGCATTAAGAAACATTGTCATAAAGATAGAAATTAAGCGCACGTCTTTATTCACAAGCAAAACAGTTCTTGTTTTGTCTTATTTTCTAGCCAGTTAAGTGTCAGTGATTGCTGATTTATCTGTTTATTCAGTTATTGTAGATGACAACAAATATAATCTTCCCGAGCTAATTAAAAGTGCTTGAATGGTAAAGTTTGCAGGAAAGTGTTGTGGTGTGTCCCGGCTGATTGTGTTTTATCATGAGCTCATAATTCACCGCTGTCCTCCTGGAGTCTGTCGCATTTATCACCCCTCAACACAAAACACATATGATAATCTGTCTTAGCAAATGAATGCACGTCACTGCACGCTATGCCTCATTTCCGTCATTTTCTAGTCCACTGAATGTGTTGTACTTCAGTGAAACTCACGACTCTTTGACACACTGGAATCTAAGGGTTTGTGTGGGCTGCTGAGATGAAGCTCATCATGCCTTTATTTCTGGAGAAGGTGAGCGAGGACGTTCTGCAGACCGTGCATCCCAAACACCAACACAGAGCTCGGCATTCACCAGAATAATGTGATTGAGAGTGAATAAATGAAATGCAAGGCAGGACTTGATCTGATCCATCAGGAATAATATATACTGGTTCTTAACACACTTTAGTAGCCTACACTTTTGAAAAAAAAGTGCACTTTGTAATGCTGTCCAATTAAAAGTTTTACTTTAAAACGTTGTTATAATCATCTTTTGTCACATTTTAACGTGCGCTTATTTCGACTGACATAATAAATCACACGTGAAGTATTTGATTATTATTTAAATGCAATTACTAAACTTCAGCACATTACAAATGTGTAATTGCAGATATATTTGAAAACATGCCATGCCAGTTTAATTATATTAGAATATATTTTAGTTTACCATTGGGTGGTACTTTTGAAACATATACAAAAGAATTAAGAAAATTAAATATGAGGATGTATGCACTTATAACTAACTGCATTCTATTTATATTACATACAATTTAATTGTAAATAACATACAGTTTAGTGTCTAAAAACATTGCATCCAGTTTGCACTTAAGTATATTCTTTTAATTTAAATTCTTCTGTACATATTGTATGCTATTTCTATAGCTACTCTTTTCAAAAGTCCTTCTATTTCACAGAGTTAGTCTGTTAACCTTTTAGCAAGGCTGCATTATTTAGCCTTTAGTAGGCAAAAACAATTAAATGAAATTTTCAAAAACAACAGTTAGTCTGAAAACTGCTTTTTTTCTTCTTCTTTCTTAAATCCACCTTGATTTTCTTACATTTACATTTATGCATTTGGCAGATGAGACCTCCGTTTCATCCAAGATGCACATTATATCAGTTTGTGTATTCCCTGGGTATCACACCCATGACCTTATCATTGCTAGCGCAATGTTTTCTCAGCAATCACAAGAAGTAAATTATTGTTTTAATGACCCTGGTGAAAAAATCGTGAGAGCTCACACTTGGACATGTTTACCACAACACTTCATGAAATTTCGACATTCTTCCTAATTCAAAACTTCCTTTCAGATGTGCAGGGGTTTGATCTGAGCTGGTGTGACAAACCTGCCTTGTCTTCCCCATGTGTGTGTGTGTGTGTGTGTGTAAAGTAGCACAATTTAAAGATCACATCCTTTGCAGTGTGGAAACAGTGGGCAGTTTCAGAGTGAACTTGGTGATTAGAGGAAAAGTGTGATGCATTTATACAGCGAGTGTGTTTGATAATGAATAAAGATTCGAGCTTTAGACCCAGATTTGATTTTTTTGGTGCCGACTGTGGCTAATGTAGGCAGCGTTTAATCACCCTCAGTGACAGCAGCGAGTGCCTTCATTTAACCTTGAGTGAAGATCATGAATTCTGACGCTTTTAATTGGATACATCATTTAACTGAAGGAATGGAGCAAATTTTGTGTAATTCAAAGCGCTGTGATTGGCAGACAGGGGCAGTAAGGCCCGGCACAATTAAAGAAAATCTGTACGCACTGCCCTTGTCACCACACACACGTGATAGCGCTCTGTTTGACCAATAATACACACACAGCAACTCTACTCACTTCATCCTGTTTTGAAGGGTGTCGAGAGCTGAATGAGAACACAGGTGGAGGAGGGATAGCACACACACACACACACACGCGCGCGCGCACACACACACACACACACACACACACACACACTTGACATCTAAAAAGTTCACAATAGAAGTCTTAGACCAAGTCTGGTTTTGCTTCACTATCAAAGTTTTACATTGACATCATGTGACGACCCAACACAATAACAATTCTGCTTATATATATATATACATACTATTTTCACATTAGTATCAATAAAAAAAATAAGGAAGGATTTGTAACTTCGTGCCTCAGATTTGCAAATTGTGTCATGATTGTGACAATACATATCGATCTTGCAATGTGACTTCATCTCACAATATAAAATCATATCATATATGCAATCATATTTTGTTTTTGATTTTGTATTGACTTTTTTCTCAGTTTGCATAGAGATGGAAGCATGTTTCTGCCTCTTTATATCTCACAATTTATTTGAATGCATCACAGTTGCAATGAGAAATATCAATATTGCAATGTGACTATATTCCACAATTTAGTTTATTATCATTTTGACTTGCATATCGAAATGTGATTTTATCTCACAATGTAACTTTCTAGCATTTGATTTATTTATTTTTATAAAGAAAGAAAGAAAGAAAGAAGGATTTGTAACTTCATATCTCACCACTGTAAAATGTATTACAATGATAAATATTGATCTTGCAATGTTATTCCATTATTGCGATATTCTTTTTAGTAATGTAGCTTATTGCTTCTGCCTCTTTATATGTTGCAATTGCAAAATTGATCATAATTGCAATGTGACTGCAGCTTTATATATCACATGTGACTTCATATCTTGTATTTGAAACCATTTCTTTTTCTGCAATTTGTGACATACATAGGGATAGAGACCTGTCCCCCCCCCCCCCCCCCCCCAAAAAAAAAAATATATATGTAAAGGATTTATTTATATTTCTATGATACATGTTGATTGTAATGTATTATATTTTTATGTATAGTTTTATTAATGGTTTATTAATGGGACGAGTGTATCTGTTAAATGTGTCTAGTGTCTAATGTGAATTTGTACCAAAATACTTCAGATTGGACACATGGCCTTGGTGTCAAATGTAAAATATCCTTCAAAGAATAAGCTGAATTCTTCAGCTCTCCTACCAATGACTGATTACGTGGTTGGTTTTCACTCAGTTATGTGCATTGTTTCCCCTGCTGTCAGAGCAGACCTGGGTCACGACGCTCTGCTTGAAAATCACTGCATTAGATATTTAGCATCACTCCTAATTGAAACGTTTTTAACTCCTGAGCTTTTCCTAGAAGTCTGAGGGTAATGACTTTGTCTCTCGCCCTTCCGCAGACAGTTGCCCCTGTGATACGTCCAAAACTGTGTCAAGTGGCTGATGGTGAAATGTGTTTCCAGACACCTAATTGTTTTCTTGCCTCTGAGAGAGGAGAAATTAATGTGTGCGTGGCGGCCTGGTCCTCTGTGACAGAAGCTAACCAGCCAGAGCATGTTTGGTTAAATATCAAGCTCCAGGGTGTAATTTGATATTTTGCAATTACTTTTTTTTTTCCTGTGACAATTTTTAATGTATTATTTAAATTATTTTAGCTTTGGGATATATTAGGGGTTTTTAAACAATGCATTACTTCTGGGATTTTGGGAGGATTCAGTCAACACGCTGTGGCCCTGTTTTGCAGAAACCAACTTGTGTTCTCAAGCAGAGGCATTGGTTACATTCAGTTACAATCCTTATTATATCAAACCTACAGAAAACTTTGAATCTGTGTATC
Organism: Carassius auratus; assembly: GCF_003368295.1. NCBI lineage: Eukaryota > Metazoa > Chordata > Actinopteri > Cypriniformes > Cyprinidae > Carassius > Carassius auratus. The sequence continues at coordinate 33,857,137 of NC_039251.1, forward strand.
TGAGCAATGCACTGAACCGACCTCTCTACATCATTTTGCACCAACAAAACCTCTTTTTACAGTCTATATTTATATACATACATACATACAGTCATGGCCAAAAATATTGGCACCCTTGGTAAATATGATCAAAGAAGGCTGTGAAAATTCATCTGCACTGTTAATCCTTTTGATCTTTTATTAAAAAAATTCACAAAAATGTATCATTTCATTGAATTATAAGAATTTAAAATGGGGTGAAAGAACATTATTCAATACTTCTTTAATCCCCCATTCGCCAGTTTAATACTGTATATACATGCACTTATAGAGTTCTGTTGACATACAACCATCTATGTACTTCTTTCACCAAAAGAAGAAAAATATATATTTTTTTATTTTATATATATATATATATATATATATATATATATATATATATATATATATATATATATATATATATATATATTTATTTATTTTTTAAAGAGCTTCTAAACAATAAATAAATAAATAAATAGAAATGTGGGAAGAAAAAATATTTCTGTATCATTCTGAATTTTGTATGTGATACAAAAAGATGAGTAAAAGGGCCATCATTCGTAAGTGACTATATAATAAATTAATCAAATGCATGTAATAATTAATCAAATAAATGTAATATTTAAGAAAATAAATGAATGATATATATATTACAATATATTATAATATCTCTTCAAACACTCTAACAACTGAGTTAAAATGAAGTGAGTGAAATGTTTACTTGTTTTTCCAACTTTCCAACAATCCTGATCATACAGTGTATTTTTCTGGCGCGGGCCTGTGGTGTAATGTGTGTTACAGGTTATGAGAGAGCAGATTAATGAGGTAAAAACGAATGAAGCTTCACGAGTGCCTCACATCACAGCTGAGAGAGAAACGCTCTCTCTTACGCTCACACATCACTGTCCCGCTCAAATACAGCACCAGAAATATTACGTATCATTTATAAGAATCCTTCTTCAGGTGCCACTTTATATTGGGTGGCATTAACTATGAACTTATGAATCTATAAATAAGTACAATGCACTCATTGTGCTCATATTATATTAAAAAACACTTCTGCTGCTGTTGAGGTGAGGTAAGGGACAGGTTTGGTGTTTAAGGATGGGTCAACAGTCTAATTATAAAACTAATTACAGAAATTAATTACAGATGTAATTAAATGCAGGTGTTTAAAAAAAAATATAAGTGTACTGTAAAAACATGCATTGTATCAAATGATTCATTTAAATGTAAATACATAATAAGTTAAGACCATTTAGTTTAACCTAATTCAGAATCTAAAAGCTTATAGCATAGATCTGCAGTAGCGCATCAGATTGATTAATAATAATTATCATCTCTCACTTGGTTTAATTACTGTGAAACTGATGATGATATTTCATGTAATTGAGCATCTGACATGTACAACTCCAGAAGCTGTGCGTTGTCTTCTTTCTATATGTGATGTTCTTGTTTGCAAACAAATAATAATTTCGAGTGATCTGCATTAAAATACTCTGAACAACACCTCAATATGTTCACAAAATATGATGAAGCCCATGATGAAGAAAATACCATTTCTAACCAATCTCCAATACTTTTTAATTTAATCTACAATAAATAAACAAATAATATATATATATATATATTAAGGCATTTAAAGTTTTACTGTACCTGCAAAGAAAAAATTTGATTTACGTGTTACTCTTTATTATCTTTACTTATCTCAAGATAATTTTTTGTTCAGTTTCTCAAAAAACAAGCTATCAAATAAATGCATTTATATATATATATATATAGATGCAAAATCCTCTGTATGTCTGGAATATATTTAGTTTTCTAAAATGAGCATTTTAATGAGGCGTATTTTCAGTTATTTAACTTTAATTGCATAGACAAGGACCTATACATTGCTATTAGAGTCAAATTACTGAACCTAGGAGCCGAATAAAATGCTCATTTTAGATGAATATTTCAGATGGCACTTAAAGGTTTTAGAGGCTTTTGCAGCTGTAGTTTTGTATTAACAACATTTTTAAACATTTCTTGCTTGGTATAAAAGGTGCACCATTGTGGGTTTTCACTGACCAGCGATCAGCCTAACCTAAAATGTAATTTCCCTTTGGGGGCTGAAACCCTCCTGGATGATAATGTAATTTTAGGCTACAAAAATGAGGATTGTATGCACTCACATCAGGGTTTAAATGTCCACAGGTGTGAGGACAGTGTCCTGTATCAGAGCTCCCCCTTCAGGAGCAACACTGCACCTCCTCACACACACACACACACACACACACACACACACCACAGGACCAGCTCTCTCTGGAGATGTATTTCTACTGAGCTGGAAGACAATAGGATTTCAGCACTATATGACTGAGTAATGCTCCGTATATAACTGTGTTTAACATTGTGGCTGAAAATGAGAATATACCCCAAATGTACTAACTTAAAAAAAAAAAATCGTATTTCTAAATCTATATATTATCACATTAATCCCTCTGTGGTATTAATCTAGATGTGAGGTTGTTTTTTCAAAGTCTCTCAAATAACCTTAATGACACAGGAGAGAGAGAGAGAGAGAGAGAGAGAGAGAGAGAGAGAGAGAGAGAGAGAGAGAGAGAGAGAGAGAGAGTATCTAGAAATGCACTGTTTATAATGTCATGTAATCTGGCTTGCTCTGAGGACTGCACTGAGTGCACTTGTGCTTTCTTTTGTTAGGGTGAGTTGGCAATTTCCTGTGAGATGGAAGAACTGCAGTCGGCGTGTCTCTCTGATAACGTCTCTGACATGAGCTGCTGTTAGCGTCAGCACACAGAGCTGGACTCACACTGATGGGGACTTGTCACACAGTCCCAGCATCCTCAGACGATCCAGTCCAGAGAGAAGTGACCTGCTCTGCTCAAGCACCATTACACAGCATGCAGATAATATGTATGCATCAAAAATGACTTAATGCATTTGCTAAAATGCTCAGTTTTACCACAGAACATAGTTCATGGAACAGTTTACCCCACAATGCACCTGACCTTCTAGTTTAAGTGTGACAGATGAACCAGAAGTAATATAAGTCATGATTTTTTACTTATTTTCTGGACTCATAATAGACTAATACTTCAGAATGCACTACTTGCTTGCCCTTAACTGAATACAGTACATGCTGCTTCCTATTTAAAATAATAATAAACACCACCAAATAATAATAATAATAATTATGATTATTATTTTTGTTGTTGTTGCTGTGAAAAATATACTATTAAAATAAAGGTTCAAATTGTGTCTGTAATTGCCTTTGTTCATAATCACATTGCAAATGGAAAGTTAAACTCTTGGGACAGTTTTTATTTATTTATTTATTTTTCATTTTATGCATAAATACAGAAAATGTGCAAACTGTGCAAAGTAAACATACTGCATAAACTGTAATAATATTATGCTTGCTATTTGTAAGATTTTTTTTATCAGTGGAAAAACATATTATTGATTATTTTAAATATTTACTATTATTTTGATGATACTGATTATGGTTATTCATATTATTGTTGTTGGTGTTATAATAATAACAGTGAACAGTAATAAACTGTTAACAGTAATAGTTTATAAGGCAGTGTTCTGTGAATCGAAGGCATTCACTGTCAGTGTAGGAGCATAAGATGCATCCTAGAATATTTTAGTGCATTAAAATGCTTTAATCCCTTTATTGAAGTGAAATATATCTTATTATACTCTGTGTTCTCCTATAAACTAGCTAGAAATCTAATTTCTCCCCTTCTCTTCCTCCTGCTCTTTCAATCAATGTTTAACTGCGGGAGATTGTGTGAGCAATTTGCTCCTCTGGTCTCTTCTCAACAGGCAAACAGAAGCACACATCTGAACAATGCTCATAATAAATACTCAATATTCCACATCATTATTAATCAGGGCTACAGCAGCAGTCAGGGCCACTGCCTCTGCCAGACTGTGCTGCAGTGCTGCGGTGTTTATGGGGCCCTCGCTTATAATCACGCGCATATCCAACACTGACCCGCAGCGCGGGAAACAGGTAAGAACCGCGCGCGCGCTCGCTCGCACACGAGCCGTCTCTCGCGCGCTCATTTAGCGCTACGCTGCTTTTCATAATTAGCGCCGCGAGGCCTCATTAAGTTCGCTCTAATGAATAAATATTGTATTTCATAGCCTGATTACCAGATCAGCTCGACGCTCGAGCGTCGTAAACAATTATTTCCCTAAATATTCATCACCCTAAAGTGGATGATCATTGGTATTTAATACCAGTATTTTCGAGTGCATCTTTATTATGCAAATACATACTTTTGAAGCGTTTGTTTCCAAAAAGATTCACTCTCCGAATTAAAAACTGAGCATTCTGGGGAAAATGGGCATGAAACATGACATTAGCCTTACTCTCATTTTATACAAATCACCACAGTGCCAGTGATTCCTCACAATACGGGCTACTACTGTAAAAACTAAATAAAATCTGAAGAAAAAATCTGAAACTTTGTTTAAGCTTGGATAAGCTTGATCTGAGAAACTATCATCTGTGTCCCGTGTTTGTTGAATCGATGCCAGCATTGAATCGGTCGTTCTTTTGAATCAGTGTGATTCGGTCAATCGGGATTCTGAATCGATTCGGATTGATTCGAACCGCTCACCGAATCATTCTTCAATCATTTCTCAGTCAGCACAACAAACAGACGGTTTTGAGCAGTGCTGGGAGGGTTACTTTGGAAATGTTTTAGGTTACAGATTACAAGTTAAGTTACCCTATTTGAAATGTAATAAGTAGTGTAACTATTTCAATTCTTTTATTAAACTGATTATATTTGATTAGCCTACTTTTTGATTACTTTTCTGTCTCATTATTTATTTTGAAACATTTAAAGCAGGCAGGGTTAACCTTGGTGTACTCAGTCAACCCTAATTACTGTCAGACTTGTAAAATCTTTCATCACGTGAATTAAGGCGATAACAATTTCATTTAATTTTGAATCAGACTTTTAGCACCTTGTTTTACTTTGAGTTCATTCTCATGTTAAATAGTTGTCTGATTTAAAATCCCAAAAAGAAATAATAGCCATTAAACTGTTTTTGAAGTCAAATCTTTGCAAATATGTAGCTATGACAGGAAACATTGGCAGAACAATGCTTTGGAGAAAAAAATAAAGCATATGCATAAACCCAAATTATCAAATAAATATGCAATTTGGAAAATAAATCAATGTGCGTGTCTGAGTGTGTCAAAAATTCAGATGTAACCCACTTTGTAACTGTTAAAATTTTCATAAGTAACTAATTTAACTACGCATTTCTTTTCTTAGTAACTGTAACAGATCACAGTTGAATTTATCTGTAATTAAATTACATAATTCCATTAGCGTGAATTGCCCTAAAGTCGGACACTGCCTAATGTGGGACACTTCATGTTTGTAGCTCCCCTATAAATACATGAATGCCAGTGAAACTCTGGGTTACCAAAGCTGTGGTGTCATGTGATCAAAATAACATCACAACTCAAATGTACATTAAGGAGCATAAATTCATTTTAAACAAAACAAACCTGCTACTTTATGGTCTAATGTGCTTATTAAATTTTTGTCAGTCAAAATTTTTTATAACTTTGTATGTATAAACTATGTATTTTATATTTTAATCAAATTTCCTACTGTCCCACTTTAGGAAATATGGTTTTGTAAAGGTGGACTGTATGATAAGCCTAATGTGGGACAGTCCTTCAGTCAGTCAAAGTGTGTGGAGGGACATGGTTTGTGATTTGTGAAAAAAAATATTGTTTACAGGGTTTTAGTGTTGTTATGCAATATTAAAATGCTGTTACTGCAGATGGGAATGGTATTAGCTATTTAAAGTGTGCAAATTGTATTTTTAGGATGCAGTTCTACTCCCAAATGAGTTCATTAAAACATACCTGTTTAATTTTTGACATCAAAACTTGGCATTTTAAGTAATGTTGAGTTATGATAACTTGATTTCTTTATTAATGACAACATTAGGGTTTACAGTGTGGACACTTTGGGTAAGAAATAAACATTTTTGTTTACATAATATATGTGTTTGTATGGTGTATATTTATTATGTATATATAAATACAAACATATACATCATATATATACTGAAAATATTTGCATGTGTATTTTTATATTAATATAATCGATATAATAAAATTATATATATATATGAACAACATTTTTCTTAAATATATTCATGCATGAGTGTGTGTATATATACACATATACACAGTAAATATACACAGTACACACACATTTTATGTAAACAAAAACTTTTATTTTGGATGCGATTAATCACAATTAATCGTTTGACATGACTAGTAAGAAGACATCTATCACAGCTCAATCTCAAAGTAATTCGTTGACCTCACTTCATACAATTTTTGCTAAATTGTACATATTTTACGAGTTGCACAATTCGTTTGAATCCTGGCCCTAAACCTATAGTGACTAGGGTGTAGGCAAATTGTACAAAAAGCAAGGTTTTAAGTCAGAAAATCATTAAGTCTGACTCTGTGGTGATCCGAATGAGAGGAAGGAAAAAAGCAAGGAGCGTGTGAGCTGATGTTCGTGAAAGAGCTTTAACAGGGAAAAATGATTCACAGGTATGAGATTTCCCATTAGAGTCTGCTAATTATTTCCACACCATTAGTGGCAGCTCTTAATGAGGGACAGGAGCAGACTGCAGTACATCACGGTATAACCTCCTGTTATAGCCCCCTCCTCATGCCCTCTTAACCCACAGGGGCACGAGCCAAGGGCATGCTCTCGTCACAATACCCCTTTCTGATTGAATCTCTGCTCAGATAGATGTGGAGGCGGACACACTAATGTAATATGAAACGTTTGGCTGGGGCTGTTCTCACGTTAGATGCAAGAGGAGGTTACCATTCATCTGGTAAACATGGGAACTAAACACCAAGTTAGTACAACTGGCCTGAGAACTTGCATTTAACTGCCAAATAACAGCATTTCTTTTTCATAAAGTAGAAAGAGAGTTTAATGTTAAAAAGTATTTTGAAAAACTAAGAGTAAAATAAAGACTTGTCAGTGTCGTTTAACACAGGTTTGATATTCTACCCCCCAAAAAGATCAGAGTTAAGCTTATATAGAAAAACACTACAAAAAATTAAAGTTTACATTGTACAATCTTTAACAGTGCTGTCAAATGATTATTCTCATCCAAAATAAATCGTTTACATGTGTGTGTGCATATCTAATTACACACTTAAATATTTACATTCATATAATTTGTGCATTTATACATAAAAATAAATCGAGCAACAAACTTATTTTAGATGCAATTAATAATCGCTTGACTGTACTAAGGTTTATGATGATCAAATACATCTATTGAAGATGTGAGGGAAGACATTTACATTACACCACAACTTGTTAAAAATGGTATAAGAGATTTTCAAAGAACACATTTTCCCCTCGATCGACCCATAAAGAGAACAGAACTTAAAAAACAACTTTTATTCATGTATGACAGCAGTACATCACGCAGTTATAACAGCGTCTAAAGAACATACAGATCAGGGTAAAAACAGCAAACAGAACAGATATTGCATCCAACAGTTTCCAATACAGTACAGAGATAAAAACAGTCCCTCTGCGAAACAACACATTTAAAACAATGCAAACGTAAGGATTTCATGTAGACAGCTCCTAACGGTCTCGAACTGAACCTGCAGCAGGTTTCAGGACGCTCGGAGAATCACACATCAGTTAAGACCCTCGAGGACCTCGTCAGTTACGCTCCGATCATTATTCACTCTGCTCCAGTTCCTTCTTTAAACTGTGGAGAAAGGTCAGAGGTCACGGTTACACTTACATAGACCCACCCGAAAGACAAGTGACTTGACTAAACATGAAAAATCATTTCCTAAACTTTGTGAGCATTAAAATGCAGTCTATAGGCAGCACATTTTTTTTATAATTATCTTCTGCTCACCAAACCTGCATTTATTCGATCCAAAATACCACAAGAGCAGAAAATTTGACATGAATACATTTTTTAAAAGGTGATTCCTGTGAAGTATTTTCAGCATCATTCCTCCAGTCTTCAGGGTCTAATATAATGTTTTACTGCTCAAGAAATATCATCCCTATTAAAGAGTTTAGTTTATTTTGTCCCCCGCAGGATTCTTTGAATAGAAAGATCAGCATTTATCTGAAATAAAAAGCTTTTGCAACATTATACACTATATCGTCCAAAGCTCGGAGTTTGTATAATTGTTTTGGGGAAGAAATGATAGGAATTGATACTTTTTAGCAACGATGCTTTAAACTGATCAAAAGTGGTGATAAAGACATTTTTAAATGTTACAGAAGATTTTTTTTTTTTTCCAGATAAATGTTTTTCTTCTGAACTTTCTATTCAAAGAAACTGGGGGAAAAAATTTTCAGCTGTTTAACAAATGTTTTGAGCAGCAAATCACCACATGAGAATGATTTCTGAAGATCATGTGACACTGAAGAAAGGAGTAATGATGCTGAAAATACAGCTGCGCATCACAGGAATACATTACATTGTAAGAGGTATTCAAACAGAAAGCAGTTATTTTAAGTAATAAAAACTAAATTTGTCTGCCTTTTCTGTACTTTGGGTCTAATCAATGCAGGCTTGGTGAGCTGAAGAGATCATCCATCTTTCGGTTCAGAAACGTTTGGGAGATTTTGGGAGCACAGCTGTATATTTATAGTTACAGCATTCAAATTATACTGCAACAAAAGTTAGGTTACTACAAATCCCATTACCTTTTCAGATAGGAGTGGACATTGTCGTAGCCGTGGTATTTGGCCAGGTACACGAGCACACCTGTAGCACAGCGGCCCTCTCTGGCTCGACAGAAGCTGCAGTTACAGATGCCCCTGCACGGGGGGCAAAGCCACTCCTACAACAACACAACACTTCAGCAACGCCATTCAAACACTTAGAAAAGAGCTAGCTGATGTGGTGCACGTTTCCCATACAACGACGGAACTAGCCGAATAATCACCTTAGTATAATGCATCATTGTGGAAACTAGCTAGTCACAACGGTTTCTCTGCAGGAGACTGAATGGAAGCGTCACTAACCGGGTTCAGGAGGGCATCACGGACGTCTTCTCCGTATCTGTTCTTGAGACAAGGCCCGCAGAACTGCCCTCGGACACCCACACACTCTGGGTTGCGGCAGTTGGTCTTGGTGTCGGTTGTTTTTTGTCGACACTGATGGCAGGTGGATCCCTGTCGGACAAAAGCACACGCTCATCAAGAGTCTGCAGTGTTTCGAGCGAGCGGAGAGATGAAGCTCAATGCTGTGAGGAGAGAAGCGTCCTGCTGAAGCAGACTTACAGTGGCCCGGTTATAAGTCTTCTCTCTGGCGTTGACACAGATGTTGTCCAGTTCGGCCTCGGTGATTTCCTCCACAGGCCTCACGACGTGAGGAATCGTCAGAGCGCTGTTATAGCTGCGCCGACGGGGCTCTCTCTGCTCGCGGGAACAGAAATACTAATCAATACAGTGGTGCTCACCTTAACTTTACAGGACAAAATATGAGCTGCATGTACACTGCTGTTCTAATGATTTTCTGTTTTCAAAGAAATGAAAGCTTTCGATCAATTTACTGCATTCTTGCTGAAAAGTGACAGTAAAGACATGGTTTAATTTTCAATGTTGAATTTTTTTTTTTACATTACAATGCTTTCTGAAGGATCAGTGGACCAGTGTTGGGGAAAGTTGCTTTTAAAATAAATGCATTACAATATTGCATTACTCCATTTATATAAAAAAAAAAAAAAAAACTATTTGCATTACTAAATTATGGTAACTTGTGTTACTTTTAACAACAAAAAAAGATTTGCTCATATTTGTATATTTTTTATTATTATGCAGGTGCAGTTGAACGTGAACCTTTCATATATTCTAGATTCATTCAAAGTAAAACATTTCAAACGTTTTTTAGTTTTAATTTTGATTAGAGCTTACAGCTCATGAAAGTCAGATGCACTTTTATATTTATATATTACTTATAACAAATCCCTCAATTTGTGATCTGAAGATAACCAAGGATTTACAGGTTTGGAACGACACAAGGGTGAGTAATTAAATGACAGAATTTATATTGGGGTGAACTATCCCTTTAACTGAAGTAACGCACCTCTTCTTCATAATCATCGTCGTCACTTCTGTTTCTGCGGACCAGGCTGTATTTGTCCTCCGGGTCATCCTCTGGAGCTGGGGAGGGTGGTCCGTCCACCAGTGACCGGGAGCGTGTGTGAGGACGGGACGTTCGCTCTGGGTTTCTCCGGCGAGCGCCGCTGGCATCCAGAGAGCGGCGGGGAACACGACGAGGCTGCACAGAGAGAAGGGGGAAATTCAGCCAAATCAAGAACTAATAATCTACCAAATTAGTAGCTTTGTATAGCTTATTATTAATAAGTATTTCTTATTTGTAATAGTGTAATTGTATATCAGTATCATTAGCATAAACAAGTCAATCTTCACAAATTTGTATAATTTTAATCATCAGTAGTATTAATCAAATTTAGTCTTGTTTTAATAACAGTATTCTGAAGTCTTACCGTATTGCCCTGTGACAAAGCAGCCTTCCTGGGAATGAGTCCAGGAACCTTATCCAGCTCTGACATTAGCTTAGCAAGCTACAAGAAAGAGATTGAAATTCAGTTAAAACTGGATTCATACTCAAACTAAAAACTCACTTAAAAATAATGGTTCTAGTAAGATTTTTAACTACTGCATTGTTTATCAAGCGTGCAGAGCAACCACCCAATAAAGCATTACATGTATTATATATTAGGAAAGATTGCTATCAAATAGCACACCTAGGTTCCCAACAGATGACGAAGAACTGACAGAGCAGCCATCGAGTGTTAGAGGTTGTTTTAGGTTATGACATGCAGAGGATTTAGGTCCCATAATTAACACCTTTTTCCAGAATTTGTCAGTAAGAAATTACTCCCTATTTTTTCCAAACCAACAATGCATTCTGTATGTTTGTCAGGCTGCGAATAAACGGAGCTGAGTATCCTTAGCAAAACAGTGAAAGCTAACACCGTGTTTCCTGATGATATCTCCCAAGGGTAACATGTAAAGTGTGAAGAATAACGGCCCTAGTACTGAGCCTTGAGGTACTCCATACTGCACTTGTAAAGGATATGATCCCTCTTCATTCACTACTACTAATTGAACCATGCTTATGTAATCACACTATCATCATAAGAATTTTATTCAAACGGCAAATAGATACTAAAATTAAGTTTTGTATACAACTAAAAAATAAATAAAAGACAAATTAAATGCACGATGCAGTTGTGTGGAAGTAGAGTTGCTCACCATAGCTTTGTTCTCTCTGATGTTCAGCGCTCTCTTCAGCATGAAGTTGTCTCCCTCAGAGTCAGACTCAGGGTCTTTGGGTTCAGGTTTAGGTTTGGATTCAGGTTTAGACTCAGGTGACACTGGCTTTGAGGGACTGGCCCGTTTGTTCGGGAACTTCATGGCTACTCTGAGCGTGAACGATTTGCGAGTTTTTCTGGGAGGCGAACAGGCCTCTGAATCAGAGTCCATTTTCTGTGAGAAAAAAAAACACTTGATTAATTGAACACATTCATCCTTTTTAAAACCGAGTGTATGATAAAGCAACAAGCAGAGACTGAAGTGTCTCCTGTGGTTACAAACCATTTCAGTCATGTCCTCGTTCAGGTCATTCTCAAAACCGCTGCATGCATCCTCTTCCTCAGTCACAGGTAAAATATTAAACACTTTCTCACTCGGAGCAGAGCTTCTCGTCTGTCTCAGCGGCCTCTTCTAGAAGAAGAAAAAAAAAACAATCTTAAAATGACTTTTAGAGGGAGGAATAGAGAACGGTCTCTGATCTTTTGGGCATCGTTAAGGCCAGTTTAATGTATAGAAATGCTCATGTCATACCGAGGTCCCAAAACCGTCAGATCCAAAACTGTCACAGCTGTCGTCTGAGGAGGAAGAGGTTTCCATAGGAAGAAGAGCAGTGCTCCTGTAACTGCGCAGGTTCATTCTGGTGGAGGGCGAACACCTCGCCTGTTCTCTCTGTGCACAATATACAACAAATTCATGATAAATCGTCTAAACTCAGGCTGGGCATCTGCAGAGGTCAGTTTGAGACCTGCATCTTGGAAGCAATAGCAGGCCCTGTACATTTTCTAATATTTCTCTACACAGCAAGCAATTGCAATTTTAAAGACAGGAAATCATAATTTGATAAGAACATAAAATAAAAGAAATGCAGATAGATAGTAAAAGTGAAGCCACTCTGTTTAAACGTATTCTACGTCTTGAGGCCATGAAAACTAGAAACATTTAACCTCTTTACAAATGTATAACAATTATTTTTTAGTATTTACTTATTTTTACACAAAGTTACTTTTGCAAGATCAAGTTATTTGTATAACGTTGAGAATTTTTTACTTAAACTTTAGTGGGTCAACAAACTGTAAATTGTTTTAGAAAACTGATACATTACATTATATATAAATGTTGATCCAAGTTAGATGCTTTGTAAAGTTTTGGGGGGGACCCTTCCCCCACCAAACACACGCCTAAGCTTAATAAACCAGCAAATGTTGAAAGCTTGTTTTTTTTTTTTTTTTTTTTTTTCAATGGGACAAACATTTATGTCCCAAACAGATATATAAAATGACGAATTGTTTGAACTGTTAAATTCACTTCATTAGCGTTGAAACAAACTTTACACACGCCACGAGAGCATGCATGCATGCATTCATTCATTCATTCTAAAACACAAACAAACACACACAACAGCAGGGGTTCTTCAGGTCAACAGAAACAAGAGGTGATGTGTTTTACCGTACCTTGGAGCGCATTGTGTTGAGTTCTCTGTGGTTTGAGGGGGTGTGAGTTTATATACCGTGCCCCAGTCCGCTGTGAAATGAATGTGTGTGGTTGTGTCTCAGTGGCTCGGTGTTTGGTCTGGAAGTTGGCGGGTAATTCTTCAAGAGGCGTGACTCTCTTCCGCGCCACACGCGAGTCCTGGAAGCTCCGTCAAATTAATAAAGTAACGCAATCGACAGGGCTGAAGACAGAAGAACTGCATTATCAGTTTCATTATGGGTTGAGTATAAACATGCTGATAAAATTGTATTAGAATTCCAAGATTATTTGAATTAAACTGAATAAAATAAGCTCTATTTTGGGTTTAAAGTGCTTATAGGATCTTTAGCTGTGGCGCCAAACCTCAGAGCTCATTAGCATAAGGACACATAAATCGCGCGAAATACTGACTAGATCAAGAAGAGTTCATTTCAAATTTATATTTTATTAATATCTTTTACATTGACAAAGATTTAAAATTCCACCAATATAATAAATAAATCTTTAATATCATAAAAATGAAATAGTCCTCCATAATAAACTATATTAATATAACCACGTTTACCTTGCAGGCAGAAACGGTTTAATTGAAAAAGTCCTCTGTTTATGATCATCATCACAGTGCTGAGCATAGTTAAAAAAAATAATAAACTCTTTAAGAAAAAACAAAAGGAAATCAGAGACCACAAGAGAAGCAAATTCATGTTAAAACCTGGAAAGACAATGTCAAGTATAAAAGAGCAGAAAAAATGCATAATTTATGATATTTAAGATCAGTACATCCATTTCATGGTGAACTTTTACCCTTTATCAGTGTCAATTTAGAAGATGCTTTTATTGAATCTCCAGGAACACTTAAGTGCTTTGGTTATAAGCCAACTTTCCAACTTTACACAAAGAATATAGAAGCCCTTCTATACTCTTTGCCTTACAGTGAATCAAACATGATTCATTATCAACCCCTTGTGCCATGTCCCAACTACACGCAACATGTCATGATTCCAGCATCAAGCAATTTGTCCAAACTAGACAAAATCATTCAAATATCACAGCCAATCAGAAGTGTGTGGGGGAGGGCTCTCTATGGAAGTGCACTGTTCTCGCAACAAAGTTTATAATTCATATATATCAAACATTTTTAGCTTCATTAAATGTACATACTGAGTGACTGATAACATATGTGTCATGGAAAATGCTTGTTGGTTCACATTGTGTTTGCAGTTTTTTGCTTTCATTAATTTTCAAAATCTGAGTTTAGCTATCTGTTGTCGCTTTCAGTATGGCTATAAGCTCACGCAAAATGACATTCAAAATCACATTAGACACTTTTAATAAAGTTCAAAATCACCCAAGATTATCTACTGTCATATAGTTTGCATGTAGTTGTTCCAGCTGCGACATTGCAGAAATAGAAACTATTGTATAAACCATAACAACATGTCCTAACTAGTACACACAATGCGAGGCCACGACAAGCAATAAAAGTTTTCTTTTCCATAATAATTAGATGTTTTGTCCTAACTAATACCACGACTGTGACACGTGAAATTTCAATTTTAGAAATGGTTTCTATTTCCCGCAACATCGTGGCTGGAACAACAACATACAAATTAAACAAATAAAAAATGGTATCAGTCACTCAGTATGTTCATTTATTAATCTTAAAAACATTTAATATTTATGAATTAGATTATTAATTTATTTCGTTGCGAGTACAATGCGCTTCCAGGGAGATCCCGCCCACAGCTGCTTTTGATTGGCTGTGATATTTGATTGATTTTGTCACGTTGTGTCTAGTGTGGACACAATAATTGCTTGTTGCTGAAATCTTGACGCGTCTCGTGTAGCTAGGACACAGTGTAACGCTTTATAATTGCTCAACTTCGTCCACGTCCACCGCCTCGCCCTCCTCTGCGCGGCCGGCCTCTGCCCTGCCTCACTTCCTGATGCTTATGTTCCTGTTTAATAGATTTCTTTCTTTCTACTTTAATCCAGTCCCCATCACCAGACCCGGCCTCTTTCTGCTTCACCCCTTCACTGACGACTGACATCCCTGGTATTGTGCGTGGTTGGTGGTTAGATGGTGTTATATAGGAGTTGTTGTTTCGGGGCCGTCCAGCATGTTGGAAGCCTCTGGATCCTCTCTGAGACATCTGATTAGTCCTTCTGGCTTCCACTTCTCCTCTTTCTCCTCCGTTCATTTTAAAGGTGTTGTCGTAGTATGCTTTTCTGTGGTAGTGGTGTTGAGCTCCACCACTAGGGGGCCGCTCTCGCTCCGAGGTGCTCTCAGATGTCGTGCTGGACGGGCTGCTGCCCTTTGACCCTGGAAGGATATTGGAGAGTTTGACAGAAAGGGTGGGAGAGGAACTCCGCGAGTCTGTCCATGGCGTGAGAGGACTGCGATTGGGTGATCTCCTGACAGCGGCGGCGTACGATGATTGGTTCCCGATGACGGACAGGAACTGAGGGAGGGTCCTCTTGCCTGTGGACTCCTGGGCAGCTTGCTCTCTCCACTGCTTCATTCTCAGACTGTAAATCCATCTGGGATCGACACCTGATCGAGGAACAGAATGACAAAATGACAAACCGAGACATTTTCCATGGATATGCAAAATAGGGCTGAAAGGGCATTTGATCTCAGAAGGTCAAACTAAATATCATTGCAACTGGATTATTTGTTTTACATTTCATGTGGGGTTTGCAATTTTTGCAACACTGATATCCATTATATTTAATATAAATACATATAGTATTTTTTTTTTTTATTTCCAAATAAAACAGCCCAAAAATAGAATAAACATAAACAAATAAATAACATAAAATTGAATTGCATAAAAAATGTAAAAATACAAAATAAAGTAAAAGGATTGCAAATATTACCAACATTAAGCTGTTACTCAGTAGGAACTAGTTAGTTTACCTATAAAAAAATATAGATAATTTATTATTTTTTACTCAAAAAAAACTTAGTAGGGTTGAATGACATCTGCATACAATGTAAAATTACACACACACACACACACACACACACACACACACACACACACACACACACACACACACACACACGCACGCACACACACACACACACACAGAGAGAGAGAGAGAACTGGGAGTTACATGCAAATTGTAGTCTGTTTGTTGATTCCAAATTGCATGAAAAATTGTAATATGCAATAATTGAATCAATAAAAAAAGTATTTTAAAATTTGTTTTCAAAAAAACTGCCTTTCAAAAGAAAATTCAATATAATTCATTTGAATACGACACCAAACCAGCTCTCTACCAATCAGGATAGTGTTACCTGAGTTGGACCTGCTTCTGTTGTGGCCTTCCCTGGTGTTTGGCGTCGTCTCAATGAGCAGCTCTACAGGTCTGATCACATCCCTCCCGCTGTCTGGGCTCCACTGCACTCTGTGCTCGTGTCTCGTGCACTTAGGAGATCTCACGTTACCCTGGCAGGAGACAAGGCACCAGCTCAAACATGTCCCCTTATAACCTTTGAAAATGTGGCATACAGTATATACTACAAATATACCTATTGAACTTTACACTGTTTAGAAAGTTGCACATCAAGAGATTTAATAAAAAGCATACTGCTAAAGTACTAAATCTAACAGATCTCACATCAGTGAACTACTGTACTTCAAATGTTTTCTCCCTAAAATGACAATATGTCCAGTGAAATGCTGACTTTATATATTTAACATTAAACTGAAAGTAACTTTTCTTAACATGAGTTTATACCTATGTGAAAAAGAAATGCTCTTATTTGTACTTAATGTGCCCTTGTAACGTACTTTTAAATGTAAAATAATACATTTCAAAATTGTACATACTAATATTAATTAAAAAAGCCTCTCAAGTTTACTTAAAGATGAATGTTTCTTGCACATTTCATGTAATGAAAAATACATTTTAAATCATTGTTTTAATAATCATTTGTCATGTTTTGATTTTTAATTTTAATGTGTTGCCTAACATACTAAATATATACATGCGACATATATAGGCATGAATATAATGATTTTAACTGCAGTTTGTTATTTAGCATTGCAGTTAAACGTGATATAGTTTAAATGTAATAAACGGAAGTAACATACAATAAAATACATGACATGCATGTTTTAATAGAAAATATAAACAGTTTACCATTAATGTATGTTAGTACATTCGGCAGTACACCTTACTTCAAAGACAGGATAGCAATTGATTCAAAAGCATGCAGTTTTCACTTACAAACAATTATTGAAATAGATTACTTTTCATCAGACTTGCTCTGCCACTTTCCCTTTCTATTGTTGTCACCAAAGCTATTCAAAGTTTTTAACCAGTGATTAAAATCAAGTCTTGTCTTTCATTTTATTTTCTCAAGACAGTGTCATTAAGTAAAAACATGTCCCACTGCAGAATGATTGCATTTGATTTTACAGGATATGCACTGCACTTACAGTCTTAATACCAAGTCTTTTTTCTGCTACTTACCTCATAGTTTACTATGCAGTCAACAGTTTGTGTGCCAGAAATTCCCAAGATCCACTTATCCATCACAAACGGAGGCTGGGGAGTAATTTAGATTTTAGATTTTACCACAAACAGTAAAGCACATCAACCTTAGGCTGAGAATATTGTATTGGTGCATTCCTTAAGACCCAGTTCAAACCTAATGGAGACGTAATTTACACTGTTACATGACATTTCTCACCTTGGTCATCTTTAATACATCTGCATCTGGTCTGTTGGCATTAAAGGTCACGTCTTTGATATATGCAATCGCCACCTCATCCCCATCAAGCTCCATGTACATCTTCCATTTGCAGTCCTGCGGAGGTCAGAAAGACAGAGATACAGATGAGACAGCAGTCAGTTGAATGAGGTTAAACTGTGGATTCTTATGTAGGTAAACGAGGCCATAAATATGATGCATGTTTTCAACAAACAGAAATGTAGACCTGTATGATTTTTGCTGTTTGAGGGTGATATAACCCTACAGCGCAACCTAGAGGATAATAATGGGTATGAACCACACACTTGAGCTTTGATTGGCTTCTTTCACAAAGCAGGGTGAAACTATCCTGTGCAATCTTAACAGATTTTCACATTTCCATGTAAAACGGATTTCCTTATCCATACACTGGGAGCTCAGCTCAAACCTGCAACTTGATTTTTTTCAGTCCAGAAGGTGGTAACATTGACCGGACCATTGATTAACAGTCAACAAACAACAACTGAAGATCGCAACAACAATAAACACTACACTTGCATTGTTTGGTGCTTGTGTGAGCCCTGTAAGTCATCCAAGCAACTCCAGTTTAAACTGGTACAAGATATTTTTATCACTGATAACTTTTGGAGAGAAATGGCGGGGACACTGTATAAGGATGACACTTTCTAGTGCATGTTGAGCATTGAGCTTGCCGATGTGAGAAGAGACCACTTGATTGGCTGTTCAGCTTAACAAACCAGTGCACGAGCAGAAAAATGAAATGTTGAAGGCCAGCAAAACAACAAAGTCAAGATGAACCACACAGAAAACTACTCTAATTTTCTATCTCATCTGAGCATTCCAAATAGAGTTGAGGATAGAGTTTAACTCGGATTTGGATGGACTCGGGAGGACTTGGATTCAAACTTGACACAAGCCGCATTTTCATTAGCATTCAAATTGTGCAAACAGAAATTGCGAATTGAAAATACACCTAAAGGAAACACGTCAATTTTGCAAGAACATTTCTATTTCACATAAAAAATACATAAAATAAATAAATAAATATCAGAAAACATACCTAACACAGAAAAGCCACCTGTTTTTCTGAAATGTGTATATGACCAGGGCGCCTGCAGGATTATTTCCGAGGGTACACACAGAGATTTATTTTAATATTTTACAGTGATCAAATGATCAGTGAGAGCAGAACGAATGCGTCTCACCTTTTAAACTCAACAAAATGGTAAAATACATATAACATGAGCATGCTCGCAGATAAAAGCATTATAAGCAGTTATACAACATTATAAAACTAGGTTCTAGTTTTATTTGTGAGCACTCAATATCAACAAACAGTTGTGCTTTTATAAAATAAAGAAAATAATGCTTTCTGCCGTCTCGGTCTTGAACAGAAACGCTTCCCAATGATGAACCTAAACTCAGCAAATTGGCTCACGGACCTGATAAAAACATATACAGAGAAAGCTTTAAATTACTACTTTAAAACAAAATAAGTCGAATCGAAAATAGAAACTCTTTCATCATGTAATCTGTGCATTTCTCTCTCAAAGCACATCCAGTAAGGAGATGGCCAGTCCATGACTGATGGATGTCTTAAATATAAAAATAAGGAAAAGCCTAAAACAGGCCTGATTATTATTTGCATTTTATTTTATAATTCTGTTCAATTACAAAACAAAACGGGAAGCATGAGTGCAATCTGCAGTAGTTTGGATATTTTGTGCTTCCAGAGTTTTTCAAGAGTATTCAGTGATGCGATCTCACATCTCACAAGATCCTCTTCAGCTGTCACAAGCCGAGGGTGAATCTGAAGGTTTAAGTTACATGCTTAAACTGAGTACTGCATCACACGCCACACACAAGCCCATCACTTCAAATCACCTGTTCAGCAAGAAATGACTCAGTCCAACACATTTTTATTACCGGGTTCATAAACAAAACAACAAATATTTGTTAACTTGCTAAAGCGGGAAAAATAAAGAAAAGAGAGTCCTCTCATGTCCTCTCAAGTTGAGACCCAATCACTACTCGTGAAGATATGGGGCTTAAATAATTAATTTAGCCTAAAACGTACTTATTCTAAATAATAAGATAGTACAAATAAAATGAGAAAATGTTTATTCTTAAATTTTTATATTTTATTCATTGCTCAGACAAAATGATTATTAGCTCTTGTCTAGACCCCCTTAAACTCTGCACTGCTTTGCTAAAGAGTTCCTGTAGCTCAAGTGGTAGAGCATTGCTTAACAAGTGCAAAGTTGGGGGTTTGAATCCCAGGGAACACATGTTAGGAGAAAATTGTTAGCTTAAATGCAATGTAAGTCGCTTTGGATAAAAGTGTCTGTTAAATGCATAAATATAAATGTAAAGATGCACGGATATGTTTCCTTCAGAAATAATGGCTAGTGCTGTGGCTGCAATATTAGTAAACCTTCCTACATCAGCTGCCATGAAATACCGTGAGAGGAAAAAATGATGTACAGTAATAGGTTTTAATGGAAATACAGATGGATACAGATTTTCAGAGTACAGACGAATCCAAGCCATGTGTAACATGAAAGATAAAAAAAACCCATAAAAGTAACAATAAGTTAAAAAGACATTAACAAATGTTTTCTTTTCTTATTATTTGTACTTACAAATACTGTATGCAGATATTGTCTGTGGTGAGTGAGATTGGTGTGAAAATGCTAAACAAGCGCTTCTTTGTTTAATGTGTAAATATCCACAGTCCTAGTTCTGGCTTCCCTTTTGATTGACAGATGATTGACACACTACTGCCTCCTGCTGGTGTGGAGAGTTAAGGCACAGTTGGCACATGGATGTAGTTTTCTGGCCAAGATGCAGGCGACATTATACACTGCAGACAAAGTCAGCTTTTCGTTGCTGCTTTTATGTTGGATCTGGGCCTTAGATACATACAATAGGACAGCTGGTGGATGCTTATAAATTGTCACTTATTAACACAAGTGTTACAGATTATGTTGGACGTTGCTCTGTTGTCACACATTGAGGTGTGGCGTGTAAACGCAAACACATCCTGGAGGAAGCCAAGCGCGAGAATGAATGTTTGAATGTCAGCCGGTGTTCATCCACACACACGTGAACGATGTGAAGCTAAGAGATCAGAGTGCAGAGAAGCGGCCGTGTTCGTTGCTCAAGCACAACAAGAGCTGGAGACCTTAACATCCATTCTCACTCACATTAGCAATGGAGATGAGGCCCTTTCCATGAGGCCATGCAGCCGAGCGCGCTGGGCAGAGCGGTAATGATCCGTCCAATCTGCCAGCCCCACGCACAGGTCAAAGTTTAACGCTTGAAGCACGTGGCTCTTCACACTTACGCAAAATCTCGACAGAGAACGAGCCCTCGTGGAAAAAAAGCAATAGTGAGCATGTGCCTGTTTGTTTTGGATGGGGCCGGTAACACGTCGGCCGAGCGCATGCCAAACGTTAGCCCTGCCTAATAGCAGCGGCAGAAACAATGTGTGGTAATGACGGCCGGCGTGGTGAGCGTCTAATGACACCTCATGCATAATTCAGCACCTTTCCGGCGACTAAGCCCTGATATCCTCATTAACAGAAACACTCTGCTGTCAGATGGGCAAGGCACAAACGCAGGGTCTCATTTAGGCTTTGAGAAGTGCAGCTGCTACCACGACACCGCCAGGAGAGAGAGAGAGAGAGAGAGAGAGAGAGAGAGAGATGGAGAGCGAGCGAGCGAAAACCTCGAGCAGAGCGGGTTTGTTTTATTTAGTGCAAAAAACCTTGCAGTTTGTAAAAACAAGGCTGACACAGAGGCTGACACCAGGCAGGGGAAAATAATTAGCTCTCATTTTCTCAGACTCCTGTTTCCTTCTTCCCGCTGAGCTTCCTCCCAACCAAACCACCACATGTCAGGAGAAATAGGAGGCAATTAGCGGCCCCGCTTCAGCCCCGCCGTACGCCTTGAAAGGGGACTATTTATGATGGGACAATGAACAGCTGAAAGATTAAATAACATTTGCCTTTTAAAAAGAAAATGACTTCTGGCTACATTTTTGATTAAATTCAAACGGCAAGTGAAGACTGTGTCAGGGGCCCGAACAAAGGCTCGCCGGCGAGAGGGGGCGGATGCTTTCGCGTCGTCTCGGATGAAAAATTATTTATCTCTCGCAGCCCTTTTTAAGTGAACAAAAAGGAGAAACAAAATCAAGAGGCTTGGGAACCGAAAATGCGTTTGGCGAGACGCTGGTCAGTCTTGGGAGGAGGCCGATAACAGGCATCTTTTACTCGAGGAAGACGACTTCAAATCAAGGAGCACTGCGATTGTGTGAAAACATTTCAGTTATCCAACAAAAGCCCCCCGTTAACATCCCACACAGATACAATAATGATGATGGTAAATTACAAAGAAATCTTAAGGTTTACGTACATTAAAGAGAACCACCAAAAATGCAATTACTTCTTTCAGTGATCGGACACGAGTCGATGACAAGTGAAAATCTTTTATTTCTTGGAAATGTAATCATCTTGGTGCCTTTTCCAATTTAAAATCTGGCGTAAACATCAATTTGATGAATGCATTTGATTGTCCACATCTCACTGATTTTCAGAAAGTTTTTAAATACATTAAAAGTTATTCATTTATCAAAATATTTTTTTTTACTCAGAAATGACAAAGTTTTTGGGGAGTCGCACCGCGTGACATGTTGACTAACGCAAACTAATGTTGCCTCGTCATTAAATATTATTCAGTGTTTTAAACGTACAGTATGGGATTTTTGGCCACCAGGGGTCACTCAATCAAAATAATAACATAAGACGTACTTTGATGACGTCGGGAAAGAGCGTAAGGCTCATGGGAGTTGTTGTTCATTGGAACACGCGCTCTGTCGCTCCCCACATTCCTCACTCATTCTAACTTAGTAATTTGACAATCATGTCTTTTCGAACGGAGAGATATATGAATTATGAGACTCCTATCAAATCAATATTCGATCTAGCTAGTAGTAATACATGATAAAAAAACACGGTCGCCTTTCGTTAATAATTATAATTACGTTATACTATGATATCGAACAAGTTAGTGAACTGCATTTGAAGCTACTTTATCCAGCTAGATATAGAACAAATGTAGATTTACATGAGAGCTAGTCCGTCTGTGTTTTACACAAGACATCATCGTTTCACAAAATATACGGATAGATACAGTTAGCTGAATGGATGCATACCTGTTTATCAGAATGCAAGCGAGTTCGGCATCTCTCTGTAGTTTCAGCTTGTCACAAAGCTCTCTCTATCTTGGAAATGCAACTCCAATATTTACCCGTGTCTTGTTTCTTATCTTGTCCCAAAACCTTCTCGGGTCATTTATTTCACCCCTACGTTTGCGCTTCACAGAACGTGCAGGCAAAGCATAATCATGATCCATAACTAAGTTATTGATCGAGGTATAAATACGAATATAAACAATATAAATATAAAATATAATAGTCTCGATCAAGGCTAGCTACTACGTTTTCTTCTTCGTCTCGTCTTGTTTCTGTTCACCTTTGTATTTGGCGGTTCCGCAGGAAGTTAGATAAACTAGAGGGGTCAAAGTTTAAACGGGCGACAAAACGGAAATAAAGAAATGTGCCGTGTCTTCTAATTAAACTATAATTTTCTCCGGATTTGAAAGTTTGTGGAAACTGTGGGGATAATGTAAGTACACAACAAAAAAAAAAAAATATATATAACATAGATATAGTGATTTCTGCTATTTTTAAAGTATAAAAATTACATATTGCGCCTTTAAGAGACATATAATTTTCTTTTTTTCTTTCTTGTTTCTGCATGCCTCTGCATGTTAGTTGGACCGCATGACTGTGATTTGACTTCTGAAATGTTTCAAAATTGAAAATTTGAAGTTTTTAAAGTGTTAATAAGCAGTAAATCAATTTTGATGAGTATAAGTTAGAAATTTTTTTTTTATCAAAATA
Source organism: Carassius auratus (assembly GCF_003368295.1). NCBI lineage: Eukaryota > Metazoa > Chordata > Actinopteri > Cypriniformes > Cyprinidae > Carassius > Carassius auratus. The sequence continues at coordinate 33,880,730 of NC_039251.1, forward strand.
TGAAACTTTCTTTTTTTTCTATATTGTTCTTTTTATGCCTTAGTACTAAATAAGTTCATTTAGTAAATTTAATTCCAGTGCAGTTTGATCACCCTAACATGTTTGATTTTATGCTCCGAAAATATCATAATAAAATAAATTAAACAGCATTTCTAATGTAATTTTACATTTAATTGTAAACGTTACGTCATTGGTAACCGCCTTCAAAACCCTAGCAACGACTCAAAACACTGCAGAACCGCATCCCAGCATCTTAATAAAATGACAGCAAACGCACAGATCACGTGGACTCAGTTGTGTTTCATAGATTAATCAGTAACTGTGGCACACATGCTGTGCAGTGGAGTGATTTACCGATTGGCCTGTGCCTGCTTTCCAGTGATATCCAAACACCAGCTCCAGATTCACCGTCTTCCTCCACTCCTCCTCGGCTTCCTCCGTGGACAAACCATCCTGAGAGAGGATGTTCAGGTGAATACATTAGCTGTGACAACTCTGATGTAAAAGAAGATCCAGAAAGCGATGAAACCTCAAAGAACACATGCCTTGATCAACGGCGGAAAGTGGAACAGGTTCATGTAGTCGTGGGTAAGTTTCTCAATCTCGGTCTGGAAAAGAAAGATTCGACACAATGTTTAAAACATCACGAGAGGGATTTATGCAGCGCACTGACAATCATCCGATGACCAGCTGGGTGTGAATGTAATGTAATTATTACCTGTTAATAGACTTCCAGCAGCAAAACAACAATTAATACCATTGTGTATCACTTACGAACATATAATCCGTGCTCTGGCATATGTCATATACATCTACAGTAATTCATTCAACAAATCAGGCTCTCTATGAATGCTTTACCCGATCAGACGTGTGATGATGGCTCCCAGCGTATCCCAGAGGAAGAACAATTATTTCTCACAGGTTGCTCTTTGAAAGCTTAGGCATGTGACATAATGGAGTTTCGGTGAAATACAAACACTGTCACGGACTTTTCTACCACTATTTGGCGGAAATAAAAAAATCCCAAGCTCTATTGTTCACACCAGTTAATATTGAGATCTTGGCCTTTCTGAGCACAGCTTGAACATCTTTGAGAAACGAGAGGATATGCATGAGTCAGATGCTTGGGTCTGGGTTTCTTAGAAGGACAATCTGTCGTTGGTGACTTTAGTAAACATGTTCTCTCCTTTCAATCTCATTGCTGTCGAGGAGAAGTAATTGAGCTATTAAGGAGATTTTATCCTGTGCTGTGGATTAGCTTGTTCACTGATCTTACTCGTGGGAGCTATGAATATAAATTAAAACTCTGTTGCATTGATGGATTTAACCATGCACTTTGAATCTGAGATGCATGTGCCATTCAAAATATACACATATCTGGCATTTACAAACATGCTGGGATTATTTCCTGTTGACTTGAACTTCAGAGTGTATGGACAGGTTTTCAGAGACAATATAATGTGCACTTAAGCAGCCAGGTACCTTGAGATGTATGATGTGTCCTTTGGACGTCACACCCAGGTCTCTCATGTCTGTCTCGGACAGCAGCAGCAGTCTCTGTCCTGTGATGTGATTCTGCCTGAAGATTTCGGCGTACTGCTGCAGCTCTCCATCACCTGCACAGCACACACGCTCATGTTTCTGTCATAGCAGGGATTCTCTCAGTAAACTGCATCCATTTGTCTTGTTGTTGTGCTGATCTAATGATATTCTCTATCCTCTAAACCTGCACCGAAAACGCGAACATCACAGAAACCATTCTGGATTTGTTGAGTGTTTAGTGAAACAAGTCTCTTATGCTTCAGCAAAAAATACAGGAAAAAAAAAAACAGTAATATTGTGAAATATTATTGCTATTTAAAATAATAGTTTGCTATTTAAAAATATTTTTAAATATAATTTATTCCTGCGATACAAAGCTGACTTTTCAGCATCATTACTCCAGTGTTCATTGCATGATCCTTGGGAAATCATCGTATTATGTTAATTTGCTGCTGAAGGAACATTTCTTCTTGTTACATTGAAATCGGGTTTTGCTTCTAAATGTTTCCAGGATTCAGGAAAGAGTAGAAAAAAATGCATTTATTTCAAACAGAAATCTTTTGTAACACTGTGAAAGTCTTTACTGTCACTTGTGATCAATTTAACGTGCCCTTGTGGAACAAAAGTATTAATTTCTCTAAAAAATGAATCTCACTAGCCACAAATTTACATTTTGTATAAATATAAACACGACGAGGAATCTCACCTTGGAAAATCTGCTCCATCCAGAAATGCTGTAAAGACGAAATATGTTAAGAAAGGAACAAAAATCTAAAGCTGAAGTCTGATCAGATGGTCTCTGTTGAGAAATATTCTACCCACCACATGTTCTTCTGTCCAGGAGTGGATGGCCAGGTTTGGGAGAAGCTGTCGAACACAGACAGAGGAACAGAAAGACTCGCATGTGCACACAGACTACATTGATATCAGCACAGATAAGTGCAGATTCATCAGTATTATCAACAATTCATCCATTTTTGATTCTGTCATATGATGCTCAAATGCAATGAAAAAAATGATTGGTATGATCCCTTATATACTGTTTATATGTGTACAAATATGCATTATTAAAGTAGTTTTACTAAAGCAGTCTATACCTTGTGTGCAACTTTTAATGCATTGTGTGATTTCATGAATACAGTTATTATGCAACATAATATGCCTTTACAAAGTGTAATGCATGAAAAATACTTTTACAGACAGTACTTACTAAGTAATATACTTTACAAGAATACACTTAAATGAATGAATATGTATAAACATTTAAATTTATATTAAATATAGTTAGCTGAGTGATTTTGACCCACTTAAGTACATCTTTACATGTCATTTCATAATTCGGCTGTCATTGAAATATGGTTAAAGTACTGTGCAAAGTACTTGCAAGCATTTATGATCAACTAAATATAGTTTTGTACAGTCATTTCCATTGAAACTTTTCCATTGAGCTGTTTCAGTAACAATATGTGACCCTGGACCACAAGTCTTAAGTGTCAATTTTGCTCAATTTTGATTTATACATCATCTGAAAGCGGAATAAATAAGCTTTACATTGATGTATATCAGACAATATTTGGCAGAGATACAACTATTTTAATTTTAGGAATCTGAGGGTGCAAAAAAAGTCTATAATACTGACAAAAAAATCGTCTTTAAAGTTGTCCAAATTAATTCTTAGCAATACATATTACTAATCAAAAATTAAGTTTTGATATAGGAAATTTACAACATATCTTCATGGAACATGATCTTTTCTTAATAAACCCTAATGATTTTTGGAATAAAAAAAATCTATAATTTTGACTCGTATAATGTATTGTTAGCTATTGCTACAAATATACTCCATGACACAAGACTGGTTTTGTGCTCCAGGGTCACGTATAATAACAATTTAAGCTGTTTTAGTATATTTCAAATCCAATAAATGTAATATCAAACAGTTAAGAGCTTGAAAGTCATGAAGGTGCACTCTCATTAAATACGCTTAAGTGGCCTTTTCTTTCATTAATAGTATCACTGTACTAAGCTCAGTGTTTTTGATACTTTAATAACTCTTCTTTTTCGCGAGGGAGTACCAGTCTTTACCTGGATTCAGTCATATATGGAGTGAACAGTGAAGAGGAAAGTCTGATTAGAGGAACAGATGTAATGCATCTCGGGTCTGCTGGAAGAAATATTGAAATACTCTTTCTCGCTCGTGTTTTTCATTCTCTCTCTTTCTTGATGGCGTACGAGTTCCTCACAGTCTTCACACTGCTCAAATTGGCCAATCTTAATGTCAGTGAAATGTCAGTTGTTCGTAAGTGTGCGCTGTCTTCGCCGCGCTGACACGCTGTTCTCTCTCGCTCTCCTCAGCATGTGGCTATACATCCACTTCATTTGCCATAAATAACATCCATAAGGACCCGGTGGGCGTCTCGCGGCCTCACCTAATACAGCCTTTACTGGGAATGAAGGGAAGTGACTGCTCTAACCTCCACAGCACACCACAGACCACTTACTACCACCTAAAACTAGTCTAAAAGACAGAAAACAACCACTGTTCCCAGTAGATCCCGGAAAGGATTTCAAAAGCACAAAAAACACTCAATCCAAATGACCTTGAGTTAAACCTGTTTAAAGACTTTTGCTTAGGTTTGGAGACTTAACTATGCATTTCTTTACAAAAACTAAAATGTTCTTGGAATAAATGTGTTGAAATGGAGTTCAGATAGAAGAGAGTGCTTTGTACAAATTAGGAGAGTAACTTTCGTTAAACTGTTAAATAATCAGCAAAAGTTTTGCTCAATGAACAATGTTTTCAAGAACTGGGCACATTAATCCACTCATCCTTAAACCTTCCAACAGTAAAAGTAAATGTAAAAAGCTTGAACAAATTACATTTAACATGCCATGATAACTTTTGATTGTTGTGCAGCAATATTACAGATGTGTCAAGTAACAGTGTAGTAATATATATCTATAAGAAAAAGACGTGAAAAAGACGTGTGCTTAATTGTTTTGAATGTGTGCTTGTAGTATTATCTTAAAAGACTATTTAGAAAAAAAACTACTCGCATTTAATCCAAATGAAATAAAAGGGACACTTAAGTGTACTTAAAGTGAGTTTGCTTTCATGTTTCTTAACACACTTAAGTACACTTTTAAATTCACTTTGCAACACTTTTACTTTAAAGTACATTTTAAATCATGTTTTAATAATCTTTTAGTTCATGTTATTTTAAGTACTAAATTGCAACTTCATCATTACTTATCTGATTAATTACATATATATTTAAATGACATTTAAGTATATTTTAGTTTACCATGAAGGCTTGTGAGTACATTCAGCAGTACTTTAACCATATTTGAAAGACAACAGAACTAATTATGAAATGTATTAAATTGTTAAGTTATTATTTTATGTATTTTAAAGTTTAAAAATAATTTTAGTTACACTTTATTTTAAGATATCCTTGTTACAGTGTAACTATACATTTAAGTACTGAGTAATAATTATTAACTACATGTACTTAATTGATTTAGGGTTACTTGCATGTACTTATGCATAATTAATTGTTACTACAAAAGTAAGTACATGTAATGTGTAACAAATACACCTTTAAAATAAAGTGTTACCATCATTTTCCCTTTTATCATAATTAAACTTTCAGATTGCACTTAAGTATTTTCGGTTACACTTTATTTTAAAGGTGTGAGAACAATTAATTATGCATAATTCCATGCAACGAACCCTAAATCAAACCCTAATTCTAACCCTAATCATATAGTAAGTACATGTAGTTCATTAATATTACTCAGTACTTAAATGTATAATTACACTGTAACAAGGACACCTTAAAATAAAGTTTAACCATATTTTCGTAATAAGCACTCATTTAAAAAAATGTATGCTAAAGTGTACTTCTTTTTCGTAAGGGTTATGAGACTTTTTTTATTGTTGTTCTTTTTGGAGCTTGCTTTCATAGTATGGAAAAGAGCATGACTATTTCATAAGATGCATACAAGAGTGTGAATATTCTTCAAATCATCTGCTTCTATGCACTGTTAAAGAAATAAAAGCTCTTGGAAAGACTGCAGTAGGACACTCACCGGTGTGTTGGACTGCTCGATGAGCTTCCTCTCCCACATCTTTAGCCGTCTCTCTCTTTCTTTCAGCTCTTGTTCTTTGGTGCTCAGATCTCTCTCCAGCCGCTTCAGTCGCTCTAGAGTCGCCTCGATCTCACACCTGCTCACACAAAACCCAGCTTAATCATCAACATCACACCACTGTTCAATGAGAACATACCTTAATATATTTTTTGCATAATGTGGCATACATCGATATGTAAATAATTTAGTCATCTCAAATCGATTAATCACATCCAAAATAATAGTTTGTACACAATATATGTGTGTTCTGACTAGTTTTATAAGTAGAACACACATATGTATATATTTAAAAAATATTTCCACACATATTTATATTTATACATGATTTATATTATATAAATATAAATAAATATTTTGTTTTATATACACATACATGTGTGCATGTTTATTTATCCACATAAATACACACAGAACACATATTATGTAAACAAACAATTATTATGGATGAAATTAATTGCAATTAATTGATTTGACAACTCTAAAATAAATAGATATATGATTAGGTGATAATTTATTATTATTATTTTTTAAATTGTAGTATTATTTATTGCTTTCGTTTTTTTTTACCACAGTCACACTTTTGTAGTACACTGACAATTTTTAAAAAATTACAACAAAAAATTCAACTGTTGTTTAGGTAAAAAATATCAGAAAAAAATTAAAAGACAAAAAATATTAAGAAATTTGAGTTCAAATATGTTACAACAACTGGCAAATAAATAAGTAAATAAATAAATAATAATAATAATAATGCTCATAAGAAATGGGTCTAATAATGCACATAACCTGTCAACAAATGTCCCATTTAAGGCCCACTGTTACTCACAAGTATGTATTTTTTATTTTAATGTTTCCACGTGCTCTAGCGAATGGCTATTAGGTGTTTTAAAAAATAGATATTTTTGTATAGTGATTTCACGACAAAGCTTTGAAACATTATGAAAGGATAATGGCCGAATATTGTGTTTATTCTCTAGACAGCATAAACGCTCCTAAAGGAAAGACGTTTTCTCAGCTGGTCGGAAACATTCAGTGCAGAATCGTCCAGTGGTGTTTCTTTAATTATAGGTGTGCGCAGTCAAGCCCGAGTCATTGTTCATTTGTAATATCATATTTCACCAGCAGAGAGAGCTGCACAATCTCTCTAGACTACAGTTATCTCTAAAAGGACAGGAGCTGGAACTCCTCCCACTAGGACCGCCCCCTCTGGTTTAGCCACGCCCCCTGCTTGCTACACTCCCATCTCTAAACTTCCCTGTGCGATCGATTTCCTTGTCTGCTTCTTTTCTGACGAATGCATTTGAAATTTCACATTCACATGTCCTCAGTTCCTCTTTCTGACACATCACATCTCTTCCAAGTTGTGCAAAAAATAAAAATAAAATACAGGGCAGGTTTATGATATGGATATTGTGCAGTGTGTACCTCCACTCTGCTTTACTGTGCAGGAAGGTGTCGCACTCCTCCGGTAAGTGACTGTCGCTCCACATGGACTCCAGCGTGGACAAGATGTGTTTGAACAGGGGTCTGTCCTGCAACACCATCAACTAAAACATCAGCACTTCCAGAAGAGCATTTCTGATGCGCTCAACTCTTCTAAAACACTAGAAACATTTATACACTCAGAACATATACACTCAATAAAACCAAACTCAGATTCAGATTTGAGCAATGAACACTACATCCAAACACTCAACTCATGAAAAAAAGCAGACTTTAGTATACTTTTAAAAGAGTTCTTCTTGTGAAAGTAATATTATTAATTGCAATCAAGTTCAAATGTATTATAATTACATTTTCTATTAAACACAACTTGCTGAACTCTAGAGAGTGATTTAATGGCTCATCTGTGTAAGAATCAAGTACATCTTTATGTGTAATTCAATAATTACTTCTATTGTGTTTGCATTAATCAATCAATCACCTTTATTTATATAGTGCTTTAAACAAAATACATTGCGCCAAAGCACTGAACAACATTCATTTGGAAAACAGTGTCTCAATAATGCAAAATGATAGTTAAAGGCAGTTCATCATTGTATTCAGTGATGTCATCTCTGTTCAGTTGAAATAGTGTCTGTTTTAATTTGCAATCAAGTCAATGATATCGCTGTAGATGAAGTGACCCCAACTAAGCAAGCCAGAGGCGACAGCGGCAAGGAACCGAAACTCCATCGGTGACAGAATGGAGAAAAAAACCTTGGGAGAAACCAGGCTCAGTTGGGGGGCCAGTTCTCCTCTGACCAGACGAAACCAGTAGTTCATTAATGATGAACTCAAATATGCTTTAATGCAATTTCTGTTCAAACTGTTGCGTAACGTATTTAAATATATTAGACTGGATGCATTAAAAATGTCCAGTCATTTATTAATAAAGACAGTGGTTATTAAAGTCCTGACCAAACAGCATGTCTTATCTGTTATTCATGCATTCATGCATTTCACTTTAACACGGAGTAAATACCAGTCCACTGCATAATTACTGTGTTAGTGTACTGCAACATATTGCTAATGCTTTGTAATGTGTGTAATTAGCGTAGGTTCATTGTATATTTGCATACAAAAACATATACAAATAAATACTATTAAAAAGTGTTGATTCACTTGTCTCTCTTCAGGTGTCGTTCAAATCCTAAATGACTTTCTTTCTTCTGTAGAAAATTCAATATTTTGTCTCTTGTGGTAAGCTTTGACTTCTACTGAACAAAACATTTAACACTTAAAAAAATCTTCATGTTGCACAGAAGAAATCAATTCATACAGGTTTGGAACGCCAAAAGGGTGCATCAAATTAAAATGAGTGTTAAAAAATGGCAAAAATAAATGAATAAAGGGTAGTGTTTAGATTTTAGTGTTTAGAAAGTGACTTTTCGGATCACTTTTGAGACTTTCTTTCAGTGAGAGCACCTGGAGATTTGGTTTGGTGCTTACACTGCACATAGTGTGACCTACTAAACATATCTATATAAAATAAAGTAATTAAGAATGGTAATAATAATTACCATTGCATTTTTTATTATTTTTTATATAATGATAAAAAAGACTTACAAAAATAAAATGAAATAAAAAGTGTGTATTAAATAAAATTAGAATTATTTTACAGTAGGCCCTAAACTTAAAAAAAAATACAATGCTTATACTTACATCAGAAAGCTTTTATTTTGGCGGGTTGCTAGCAAGTAAGCATGTTTTATCGGTTTTAGCGCAGTCTGTGAATGAATGAAATGCCGCAGTTTTGCATTTGAAATGGTAGAACATAGCCAATATTTATGCTTTCAGTTTGATAATGAATTTTACAGTATTACAAAACACTGTGATTGTGCATTATTTATTTTTTTACTTCTTATATGTGACTTATTTACCCAGCACATTTCTTATGTTGGTCGTGCATGTGAATGAAATGAAATGAAAACAGTTTCATGGGGAATTTGGCTGTCCAGTATGTCAGTAGAAGAGAAGCAAACAAATGTAAAAGGCTGACACTAGGAAGAATGTACACAACTGTTTATAAGTAGCGTATGGCATCATCGTGGTCACTTTTAGCGTCTTTCCGAGCAGACTCTAGCCGCTTCCATTGACTGTATTTAGTAACAGTGGTCTAGTCTGTGGTCAGGATCTGTCTGTGGCCTAATTGCCTAATCTGCTGTCTTACTTTGGGTTCTGTCAGCCAGCAGCTTCTCATCAGACAGGCGAAGCTGTCCGGGCAGCTACTGGGAATCGTCAGTCTCTGAAAACACACATGAATCAGGTCATAAACCATGCTGCAGACACTAAATCAGTCACACGGCCGACAGAAACCCCCTCTACCTCGCTCTTCTCCACCACCAGCCAGGCCACCTGCAGCCCCTCCAGACCTTTGAAGGGAATCTCACGCGTCAGCATCTCCCACAGGACCTGAAAGAAACCCACAGCTATATGAAACAGACCCAATGCATCAACCAACTGACTACACCGTGCAACCACACACTCAAAAAATAGACCTAAAAAAATATTTTTTTACATGTTTTTCTCAACTTATCTTGATGGTTCAGTTCAAACCTTATTTTTATTAAAATATTAGATCTAAATGTATTTATTTCCCTAAAACCAAAAAACAGTTATGCAAAGTAAGAAGATTATTTACTGTAAAGACCATATAACATACTAAATCAATATACTGCATATACTTCAGCCACAAGCCAAAATATGGGTCAATATAATATTTTTGGCTTTTTACAAATTTACCACCAAAAACAAACATTACATTTCCAATAATATGTCAAACTAAAAACATGATAATTAATGTTTAATTTAAATCACCTAATAAGTAAAGACAATATAAAGTGCTTAATAATTATTGAGATGCCATTTTTATATGCATCACATTTTATGTCATGGACTATCAAAATAATAATAATAATAATAATAATACTGATGTTGCATCCAAAATAAAAGTTTTTGTTTACATAATAAATGTGTGTGTACTGTGTATATTATTATGTATATATAAATACACACACATGCATGTATACATTTCAGAAAAATATGTTACTTTTATATATTAAATATATTTATATATGATATAAATTATATTATAATAAATATATACATGTAAATATTTTCAAAATATATACTGTATCTGTGTTTATTTATATATATAGATAACAAATATACACAGTACACACACATTTATTATGTAAACAAAAACTTTTATTTTGGATGTGATTTATCACTGAGTAATCATTTGACAGGACTAAATAATATAAATAATAATAATACAAATGTAAAAAGATATGTAGTATGTGTTCTGCACATCAACGATCTGGTGTCAAGAGAAAATACTATTTAAACGAGTTTGGACTGAGTTTTGTTTTAAATCAATAAATGACGCAGTCCTTTCACTTTTTCAGTGCAAGCTGGGGTGGGTGGTATAGCCTCAAAATGAAATAATTTGAAAAGTTTTTGACTGTAAAGCTCTAAGCTTGAGTTAAGATGCATGCAAAAACAACAACAACAAAAAACAAAACAGAAAAATCTAATTTTTATTTAGAAAATGTATATTTTAAAAAAAGAAACATTTATGCATTTAGCAGACGCTTTTATCCAAAGCGACTTACATTGCATTCAGGCTATCAATTTTTACCTATCATGTGTTCCTGGGGAATCAAACCCACAACCAAATTCAGGGACTATGTGTGATTTAGTAGCAAATTGAAATTAAGTTTGAGACTTTACTTACTTCATACACAAAAAAAGTGTACAATTCTAACAAAATCTGATTTCTTGATGATATGATGTTTTATTTTAGTGATTTTATCATTTCAGAATATAGAGAAAAAGTAGAACCGAATGTCTAATAAGCCAATAAGCGCTCCTCGGCTGCTGTCTACGGGATATAATTGTATAATATAATATATTGTATAATTTTTACGTAAAAGTATATTTTGGCCATCCCAATAAAAATAACAATCAAACTGAATCATTTTAGAGCTTGAAAGTGCTGGAAATAGTTGTGAAATGCTTGAAAGTCATTAAAAAGTGCTTGAATATCTCTCAAAAGGTTGTGCAAACCCTGACATGAATAATATAATGCATGTACAAATATATGGTGGTATTATTGTAGACGGTCTGAAGCACCGATGTTCACAGACTCACCACGCCGTACGAGTACGTGTCGCAGGTCTCAGACGCTGGGAGGCTCTGGATGACTTCAGGGGCCATCCAGGGAAACGTGCCCACCAGAGACATGTGGGTGGTGTGCGAATGAAACTTAGACGCCCCGAAATCACAGATCTGAGGACACGGAGAATCCAATTAATCAGCAGATCTCGCAATAAGGGTTCATTTCTCATGTTTGACTGATAAAATGACAGCCTGGATCTTGGATATGTACCTTGAGGACTGAATCTGCTGTCAACACAACTGGAACGAAAACACAGGTTGAGCAGGTCAGAGGAAATACAGCATACACACACAGCATTCAATTATTATTTATTTGACAAAAGTTAACAGTTTGGAAATGTAATAGGTTACAGATTACAAGTCATCCTATTCATGTGTAAATGCAATAAGTAGTGCAACTATTTCAATTACTTTATTAAAGTACAATGTAACTGACTACATTTGATTCATTTTGGATTACTTTTCTAAACTTCTAACAAATGTGTTCAATTGTTAATCATTTAAAGCAGGCAGAGTTAAGCATACAGTAGTGTTTAACACTGATTACAACTACTAATCTTCACTTGAATTATAACATTTTAATTATACACAAGTTTTCTCAGTAACTGATTACAGTTACACTTTATTTTTAAGGTGTCCTTGTTACAATATAAAATAAATATACATTTAAGTACTGAGTAATATAAACTGACTTGTGCACTTTATACGTGGTGAGGGTTTGTCTTAGGGTTACTTGCGTGTTATTATGCATAATTGATTGTTATTATAAATTTAAGTACATGTAACAAGGACACCTTAAAATTACATTTATTTTTTTGTAATTTAATGATGTACTTGCATTGCATGTAACTAATTATTCCACAAACCGTTTCGGGACTTGAGGTCTCTGTGAATGACTGTAAACGGTGCTTCTGCGTGCAGATAATGCATGCCTATGAGAGAAAACACACAACTTGAGAAAGAGCAGAGCTTGATTTTGTAGGAGCAGTTATTAAAACAACAACATCAGTTGCTACCAATGTTTCTCAGTGTATATGAACACACAGTAAATGTGCTTACAGTAGTGCACTTACAGCGGAGGACACATTTAAACGCAGAAATGTGAAGCTTGTAATTTTGTTAGTGTGCTGATGACCCTTTCCGAACTTGTGGTTAAACATTATGCACTCAGTTCTTGTCCGGTGTCGTTTGCTCCATGTAAACAGTGATTTATGAATACAGACTGAAAGCAAACGGGTCCATTTCTAACAGATTTGTCCGAATTAGATATAACTTTGCACAGACAAGATTGGTAATTGGTTATATATCACACCAGCATCATATTACCATGTGTAATGTTAACCCAAACATCAGAGCGCAGTTCATGCGTCAAACTCTCAGTGTTTCTTCAAGAGGCTCAAACATGAATGTAAACACCTTGTTTCCTCTTACAGGTCAAGTCCGGTCAGAGAAACAGCTTATTTAACACGATAATGAGGTGATTAATTTAAAGATAGTGATACATAACAAATATGTATGTCCTGTAATAAGGTTAATGTCTCATTTCAGTTTTAGTTTGGCTCTAGTTTTGTCTTTATTGCAGTGGTTCAGACTACTACAGAAATTAATAATCACATTTAAAATAAAACGGCATAGTCTTCACTGTAAGAATTAAACTTTTTTTGTTTCTTAAAGCTACAGAAATCCTTCACTCAAGAGCAGTGTGTGATTATAGATTTGTCTTTTGTTGTTTGATTAATAAGCACACAGTCACAGCAGGAAAATAGCCCACTGTCACTTTAAGAGCCGCACGCAAAAAACATGAGTAAATATACTTAGATAAATAAGGCACATTCAACTTTGCAAATGTCACGTTAAATTATTTTAATGATATGCCTGGGGATTTGGGCTTTTTTACGGAGGAACGAAAGTGCAGCGCTGCAAAAGTGGGCAGAATGGGGCGCAATAATCATGCATCATATTAGAGCCTGTCCTCCAACAAAAAAACAACCATATAGGTCGTTTGTGCAAGCACCTTATTATGACCAATATTTGCATTATAAAGTTAAGCGCCCTCTAGCGGGCGTAAAAATAATGACAGTATCGCGTTGCGTATGTCGTCATGAAATGACGTATAACGTCATTACCAATCAAAACGCACGTTTATTTAAATGCAATGTGTGGGCGTTTTACACCGATCTCACAGTATTTCCTACATATTTTACTACTGTAGGTGGCTTATTCGTTCGAATGACCACACCTAACCCCACCCCTAAACCTAACCCTCACAGAAATCATGCTAAATTATGATTTATTGAGCACATACATTTTCGTTCACGTCTGTTTCCCGGGATCGAACCCATGATAGCATGATTACATATCAAGGTATAATGCAATAATCTACAAACGGAGCTACACGAAACGCAAACCAGAGGGCAAATAAAAGAGTACAAAACATTAATATGAAAACGACCTTTTGCCGATAGGGGCGCAGTTGTAGTATACACTCTGATGGGTCGTATTTCAGGGATTTCGACAAATGACCTATTCGAGAGTATTGGTTGGAGGACAGGTTGTCATATTATTATTAATCATTAATAATAATGCGATTAAGCTAATAAGGCGTTTAAGCTAATTTTAAGCTTTATCATTGTTCTTTAGTTGTTTTCGATTGCTTCCATTGTCCTCATTTGTAAGTCGCTTTGGATAAAAGTGTCTGCTAAATGAATATTTGTATTGTAAATAATTGTTTTATATAGATAAATTGAAACCGTTTTACAGATAAATTGCACAGCCATAGCTGGAAGTTAAAGTTAATTAAAATGTAATAATGTTAACAGCCATGCTGGCCTTCACTAGTTTAAGCTAGTCACTAACAGCTTAGCAGCACCAAAAACCCACTAATATCACAAAAACACCAGCGTGACCAGGATGATCTGAACCACACGCTTCTAATGTGTTCTTGTCCTTATTACCAACGTAACCATTTCTGCTAGGTTTCCACTGTAAGTGTGTTTTATTGTGCATTTAGAGCATTCAGTCTGTCTTTTTTGAATACGGTATATAGCACCTTTAGCGATGTCCATTGCCCAGGTCATAATCTGCTTCATACTGATGTCTTCACTCTCAGCGCTGGACAGATAGTCGAACAGAGATCCACCGCTGGCGTACTCTAACATAACACACACACACACACACACGTACAGAATGTAAATTAAAATGCAAAAAACCTCTATGAAAACTATTAAATGTTGTATTGGGCAGTAGTTTAACATATCACTGTTAGTATTAGTTGTCATCAAGCACTGTGCCATGTTCACCACAATATCCTGACCTCAGTGACATCATCTAAAATAATCTGGACAATCCTAACACCAGATAAGATTACATCTAATCAGTTCTATGTGCAAACACCAACAAACACTCACATCTACGGCACGCAGGGCAGGAGGAAACACAACTGTGATGGTACATGTTTGCATGGCACAGTACATGTTTAAAGGCATCAGGCAACAGATCCTAGGTTAAAATATTAAATGTCAAAATAATTTCAAACTCTGACTGACACCACTGTTTGCTGAAAAAACAAACATATCAGAGCTCCCTGAGCTATGGACCTTGACCTCCTTTCAAGACACACCTAATTTTAGAGTTATTTCATCATAAATTCAACATTACTGACAACAGAGGAGAGGCATCATTATCTTCTCCTGCAACAAACTGATGTGCAGCTTTCTCAGTCATAAATAATTCTCTCAGTCATAAATAATTCTCTCATTCATAAATAATTCTCTCATTCATAAATAATTTCAATAAACTTGGTAAAAATAAATACAATTTTTATAACAAATAAAAATTATATATATATATATATATATATATATATATATATATATATATATATATATAAATACATATATATATATAAATACATATATATATATATATATATATATATATATATATATATATATATATATATTTTTTTTTTTTTTTTTTTTTTTTATATATAACCCTGTGATACAAAGTTGAGTTGAAGTATTTACTCCAGTCCTTCAGAAGGCATTCTGATATACTGATGAACTGTCTTATTATTATTATCAGTATTATTATTATCTTATATATTATCAGTATTATTATTATTATCAATATTTGTGTGAACTTAGCTTTTGCTGATTTGTTTTTTCCAGAAATAATAATTTCCTTAATAATATACATATATATATATTTATATATATGTATATATAAATACACAAGCATGCATGTATACATTTCAGAATTTTTTTAAATATATTAATTTATAATATAAATTTTATGAATATAAATATAGACATGTAAATAAATGTAAATATTTTCGCGATTAATTGCGATTAATCCTTTGACAGCACTAAATATATATAAACACACACACACACACACACACACAGTGTTTCCAGAAGAATGCAAACTACTCAAATACAGACACATACCTCTAACGTATGACTGCAGTCTGCATCTGTTAATATTCATGAATACTGTATGTTTAGGTCACTGTGAGTACACATCATATGGTCAGATTATCAGGTTCAAACAGAGAAAGGGGAAATTAAAAACATCACTGACTAGGCTGAGCTGGTCATAAACAGCACCTTGACCTGCTCTTATTACATTTACTTTTCATAAAGAGAGACTCAATAGTCTCTCAGTACTGCAGACTATTTACACAGCGCTTTATGATCGTTTACAATCACCGCAGATTCATTTGAGTCATTACAGCAGAACCAGACCATGACAGACGCTTTCAAACATGTCATGAAGAAACAGCATTACCTCAATCTAGCTCATTAAGACCTGAACGTTACTCAATCTTGATATATGTGGGACAAAAGTGGTGGGATTTCATCATTATATGATTTATTGAAAACGAAACACTTTCAATATGTACAGTAATAATTATATTACATATGGTTGAAACATGCTGACACAAATAGTAAAACAGTTTGTGTGTATATACAATATACTATATATTAAAAGATACAACTTTAAATTAAAAAAAATATTAGTATGTTTAAATTATCATTAACTAAGATTAATAAATGCTTCAGAAGTAACTTATGTTAACAATTTAATTTAACCTAATGTTAACCTTATTATAAAGTGTGACCATTTCATTGTGTGATTTAATAAACCAGAGGCCAGTAACTCATCCCAGACATGCTGAAGAAAAATAAACTGAGGATATTGGTTTATTACAGGTTTTTTGCTTATTCTAATCCAAAAGCACAGAAACAATCTGAGATAAACTGAGAAATTAGCATTTCCGGGAGGAAGTACCATTGCCTCAAATTCAGCAAACACAAAAACTAATCATAAGACAGAGACAGAAATTAATATCATGTAATATAGACAGAGAAACATACTAATAAACGCTGTGTTTCAGAGCGAAGAGTCGTGTTGGACTGACCTGTAACAATCCCATAGTTGGGCGCTTCCAGAATCGCTCCATAAAACTGGATAATGTTTCGATGACTGAGGACACTTAAAATCTCTGCCTGGAAATACAGCCAACACAAAGAACACAACGATATCAAAAAGAGAAAATATTCATGTTAAATGTTCAATACATTCCTAATGTAATACAAAAATGTGTCATTGCAGATAATGACACTGTCAGCACAATTTAACTCTATTGTGTCATTTTTGATAATGCATTTCTAAGGGCTCTAAATGATCAACACAATAAAAACTATGATGATAAACGTGTCTTATGCAGTTTACAACATGCCTTCAGTCGTCTGATTGATAGTTTATACTTTTTAACTTATTTTGTGTAAAATTGTAAACCTGTCAGATTTCATCATGATTGATTGATTCATGATTTTACAATTAGATTCGATATGATTCATGCTTTTTTATGATATTTTAGACAAATTATAAATTAAATGTGTCATTTTATTATTGCTTGGACAAAATTCTGCATGTTTCTTTGTGAAATTTAAATAAAGCACTATACTAATATATAGTAGTATAGGTCGACAGATATATCGGTCGACCGATATATCGGGCCGATATTTGTCATTTTTTTTAATATATTGCATCGGCCGATATCCTTGTTTAGTAGCAACGATTTAAAGTCAGGCACGTCGGCGGTCAGCCCCGTGTTATTGGTGCAGTGGAAAGTGCTGCTGCCGCATGTGAAGGACCCCAAGCCAAAACTTTTGGAAGCTTCAACAACAGACCTGGGAGATAAAGGTAGTCGGAGAATCTCACTCTGTAAATGGGGTGGAGAAGTTGGCAGCTCTCACAAACACTGTTTGTGAAAAAAAGCATGGTTTGATTCAGAAAATAACCATCCATTTAGGGATGTCAATATTCAATAATTTCCATGATCGATTAAATTAACGATCAGTTATTAACCTTAATGCTGCAAAATGTGCCTGCAGCGGTATTTCTATTATGTGCAAAACAACGTGGAAAAAAGCTTTCTCACCCGAATTAAAGGGATTTTAGTCTGAATAAAATGCTAGTAGCAGGACCGTAAAATGAATAGATGTGATTATGATCATTTGATAAAATGAAGAGAGCATGCCATACGTTTGAGATCATTTTACTTTGCTGACTGTTTCCTGTAAAGGAGACCGCTGAATGCGCCTCTCTGAATGGTTTCGTGGTGGTCATTGTTGTATTTTAAAATGCAATTGCAAATGTTTTCAAATGATACTTCACATAAAAAATTTAATTATCCACGCGTGGTTGTGCTGCGCAGTCAGTGAACCGCTTTTTTCACATCAAACATTTTATGCAAGTATTATGAACATAACTTTTTGTTTGATCGTCTTCTTCTAAATATTCGATTTTGAATTTTCTCATTCTGCACATATCCAAAAGTTTCCATATTCGCAATGTATCTGAATGTTAAACTATAATATTTGTTATTTTTTTTATATAAACTAGACGGAAAAGATCATCCTCTTCACATGAGCAAAAATGTCCTGTGCATAACAGCAGAGTGGACCGGACTATTTAAACTGACCAGTGTAACTTTTTATGTGTTTGGTTGACTGTACTTTATTTTAATAATGAACAGACTGCGATATAAGTTTGAAATAAGAATGCACTTTAGATGTTCTGTGTCATTTACACCAAACACATATGTTGCTGGTTGCTAGTGTGTTTGAAGCACTACTATTATTTATTTTTTATACATATGTTTTTTAATATATTTTTTTCAGTTTTTTTCAGTTTTTTTCAATTGATTTTTATTTATAAAATTGTATTTATCTTATTTAAATGTATATTTAAGTTTACATTTATGTTCCAACAGCACATATCGGCCATCGGCTGACCCTGACCTCTAAACATCGGATATAGAAAAGCCCATATCGGTCGATCTCTATATAGTACTTGCTAATATATGCTCTTTTGTTGGTTTTGATTGCTTCTATTGTCCTCATTTGTAAATCACTTTGGATAAAAGCCAAAATTAAAATATAATGTTAACGTAAGTAACAAAACATTAAAAAAACTACTAATCATTACATCTCTAAACAACTGATATCTACATGCATTTTATGTAAACAAACTTTTATACATTTGTAAAGATCATTATGATATGTCATTTGTTCATATAAATATCAGCAACAGCTCAGTTTGGGTCTCTGAGTAAACTTAAGGTGATTTCTGCTCCTCAGATATGAGCTAAAGATTCTCCTTTATCATACTATATGACCCATAAAAGCCTTATTTATCAAATATGACCACATAAGATTTGATTAAATTAAATATTTTTGGGTGAGCTCTATATGAAGTGAATCATATAAATATTAAGTTTATGATACTTGTGTGATTTTTAGAGCTGTCAAATGATTAATTGCGATCAATCGCATCCAAAATAAAGGTTTTTGTTTACATAATGTGTGTGCTGTGAATATTTATAATGTATTTAGCATTAACAAATACATAATAATAAACATACTACACAGTTCACACACATATCTATTATTACATATCTATTACTCCATCGCCCGACGCGTAAGTGCTACGTTAGCCGAAGGTAAAGTGCACACTCATTGTTTGCCTGGTGCTCGTGTTCTCGATGTTTCTGCGCAGATACCCGCGATCCTGAAGGACGACGAGAGCCCTAGAGCGGTCGTGCTTCACGCCGGGGTTAACGACACCACGCTGCGGCAGACGGAGACGCTGAAGAGGGACTTCAGGAGCCTGATCGAGACGGTTCGCAGCACGATGCCCGCGGCGACGATCGTCGTGTCAGGACCACTGCATACGTATCGACAAGGACACGAAAGGTTCAGTAGACTTATGCTTTAAATGAATGGTTGTTGTCATGGTGTAAAGAACAGAAACTGCTATTTGTTAATAACTGGAATCTTTTCTAGGAGCGTCCTAGACTGTTTCGCGCTGATGGATTACACCCCAGCAGAATTGGAGCGGAGCTTCTCTCCGACAACATCTCCAGGACACTTCGCTCCATGTGACTAGTAAGACAATTCTCAGATAACCATTATGATGAGTTTTGTTCCACCCGCTTAAATGCTAAAAGTACTTGCGCTGTAAAAACTATTAAGACTGTGTCTGTTCCCCCGAATAGTGAGGTCAAAATATAAATATAATGTAGGATCTAGAAAAAATCTTATAGTAATTAAACCAGAAAAATGTAAAGTAAATGAACAAAAACAGTTTTTAAAGTTTGGGCTCATAAATATTAGATCACTCACACCAAAAGCAGTTATTGTAAATGAAATGATCACAGATAATAGTTTTGATTTACTCTGCTTGACTGAAACCTGGTTAAAACCAAATGATTATTTTGGTCTAAATGAGTCGACTCCACTGTACTACTGTTATAAACATGAGCCCCGTCAGACTGGTCGTGGCGGAGGTGTTGCAACAATATATAGTGATATTCTCAGTGTTACCCAGAAAACAGGATACAGGTTTAACTCTTTTGAAATACTTCTGCTAAATGTTACTCTGTCAGACATGCAAAAGAAATCTAATGTATCTCTTGCTCTGGCTACTGTGTATAGACCACCAGGGCCGTATACAGAATTCCTAAAAGAATTTGCAGATTTCCTCTCAGACCTTCTGGTTACAGTTGATAAAGCGCTAATCGTGGGAGATTTTAATATTCACGTTGAAAATGCAAATGATACATTAGGACTTGCGTTTACTGACCTAATAAACTCCTTTGGAGTCAAGCAAAATGTCACCTGGCCAACTCATCGTTTTAATCATACACTAGATTTAATTACAGTACATTGCATGGAATCGATCTTACTGCTATAGATATCATACCTCAAAGTGATGATGCTACAGACCATTTCCTTGTATTGTGATGCTGCGTATCACTGATATTAACTATATGTCGCAGCGATACCATCTGGGCAGAACTATTGTTCCAGTCACCAAAGAAAGATTCGCAAATAAAACAAAAAGATTCGCTTCTCAATATCATTTACTCATCGTTATCTTTAGGTCACGTCCCAAAACCATTCAAGCTGGCGGTTATCAAGCCTCTTATTAAGAAACCAAAACTAGATCCTAGTGTACTGGCAAATTATAGGCCTATTTCAAATCTTCCATTTATGTCTAAAATTTTAGAAAAAGTTGTATCTGCTCAATTGATCTCCTTCCTGCATAAAAATGATCCGTATGAAGAATTTCAGTCAAGTTTTAGGCCCCACCATAGCACAGAAACTGCACTTGTTAAAATTACAAATGACTTGCTTCTTGCGTCAGATCAAGGCTGCATCTCATTTCTAGTCTTACTTGATCTTAGTGCTGCGTTCGACACCATAGATCATGACATACTCAGATAGATTACAAAACTATACAGGTATTCTAGATTCAAGATCTTAGATGGTTTAGATCCTACCTGTCCGATCGCTACCATTTTGTTTACTTAAATGGGGAGTCATCTCATTTATCATCAGTAAAATATGGAGTGCCACAAGGATCCATCCTAGGTCCCCTTCTATTTTCAATATACATGTTGCCCCTTTGTAATATTATTAGAAAATACGGAATTAGCTTCCACTGTTATGCTGATGATACTCAGCTATATATCTCAACGAGACCAGATGAAACTTCTAAATTATCTAAGCTAACAGAGTGTGTTAAAAATGTAAAAGATTGGATGACAAATAATTTTCTCCAATTAAATTCAGATAAGACAGAGATATTTATTATTGGACCAAAAAACACTACACAGAATCGTGTAGATTACAATCTGCAACTAGACGGATGTACTGTTACTTCCTCTACAGTCAGAAATCTGGATGTTATATTAGACAGCAATTTGTCTTTTGAAAATCATATTTCCAATGTTACAAAAACTGCATTCTTCCATCTTAGAAACATTTCCAAGCTTTGTAACGATTTGTTTTGTAAAAAGCGATATACAAATAAACTTGAATTGAATTGAATTGAATATTACTGTATGTAAACTAAAACTTTTTCGGGATGTGATTAGTCGCGATTAATCATTTGAAAGGAGTAGTAATTTTTACAATCTTTTTAGGCAGTTCCTCCATCAAACTAATTTTTTATGTCGTTTTTTGGTACAATCCCAAACGCTACCAAAGCCATTACTCTCTAAAATCACTAGATGAAGAACAAAGACAACAATGAATCTAGCACTTAAAAGTAAATAGACTTCACCCCAAAGACAAACACTGCACTCAGCTGAAACTAATATGACTTAATTACATGACAATTTTCTCTTAAAGACATAGTCTATGAATTTCAGTGCACAAAAGCGGCTGTGAGAGCGTGTGACTCTCTGTGCAATCGTGCTGCTCGGACTGGAGTCGACACACAGAGAGGCAATTAAAATGATTATCACTCTGACAATTAAAGCAAGTGTTTGAAAAGCTCTGGGCGACTCTCACTCCCACCTCTTTTTCAATCTTCAGAAGCTTTTTCACCGCCACCTCTTTGTCCTGCGAGAGCCAGCGGGCGCGATACACGCTCCCGAAACTCCCGCCGCCGCAGTTCTCGTAGAAGAGGATGTCATCGAATCTGATTTGGACAAAGGAGGCGCCCAGAGATGCCATGGCATAATGGCACTTAGAAACACACTTCTCTCCTGAAAGACCAAGAAAAGAGGACAGAGTGAGAAGAGAGCGAGGGATGAGGCTCCTCAGAGGAGAGATGTTGTGATTTGATCTGCCACTGAGAGAACTGCTCACTTCTACTCCAGTGAACACACACACACACACACAGACACACACAGACACACATACACACACACACACACACAGACACAGACACACACACACACACA
Organism: Carassius auratus; assembly: GCF_003368295.1. Lineage (NCBI taxonomy): Eukaryota > Metazoa > Chordata > Actinopteri > Cypriniformes > Cyprinidae > Carassius > Carassius auratus. The sequence continues at coordinate 33,903,348 of NC_039251.1, forward strand.
CACACACACACACGCCGTGAGCTGTCAGACAGGATCCACTCAAGTGTTGCTCAAGTGTCACAGGCTGGTGTGAAGGTGACGTTTGGCGCTGTGTGTGTTTATTTGTTTTTGCGGCAGTTTGCATGCCCGTCCTGCTGGATAAGTTTAACACAGGCACATATTTAAAGATAAAGTTCACCCAAAAATGAAAATGTGCTCACCCTCAGGCCACTCGAGATGTAGATGAGTTTGTTTCTTCATCAGATTTTGAGAAATGTAGCGTTACATCACTTGCTCACCAGTTGATCCTCTGCAGTGAATGGGTGCCGTCAGAATGAGAGTCAAAACAGCTGATAAAAACATCACAATAATCCACTCCACTCCATTCTGTCAGTTAACATCTTATGAAATAAAAAGCTGTGTTCTTTTAACTTTAAATCAACTTTTTTGGTTAAAATATAGTCTTTAATCCATAATAACGCTTCCTACAGTGATAAAGTCAATCCACTGTAGTCCTCTAACATCAAAATCCACTGACTTATTTGTAGTGATCGACCGATATATCGCCGATTTTTCAAATATCGGCATCGGCCAATACGTTTTTCTGCTTTGTCAATGTGTTAGAGTAAGGACTTTTATTTTGATAATAATACATTTGTAAATATTAATAAAATAATTATTATTATTATATCGACTTCATATCGGCTATCACCTCCTTGTGATTTCCAAGATATCGGCATTGGCTGCCAAAAACCCAATATCAGTCGACCACTAATTATTTGTGACCATTTTCACTTGATCTGTGCATATTTCTCTCCTGATTCAGACAAGATGACTTTTACACTGGAGAAAGCAATATTATTTATAGTAGCTGGAAGTTTGAAATGAAAAACTTCTCAATGAGGGGTTTGTTTCTTACAATCAAACAGCTTTTCCCTTCACAAGTGTGGATTACTTGTGGATTATTGTGATGTTTTTAACAGCGGTTTGGACTCTCATTCTGACGGCACCCATTCACTGCAAGGCATCCATTGATGAGCAAGTGACGTAATGCTACATTTCTCCAAATCTGATGAAGAAACAAACTCATCTACATCTTGGATCTTATGTTTTCTGCACATCTTCATTTTTGGGTGAACTATTCCTTTAAATCCACAGAATTCATAAGAATAAGGTTCAAAGCAAGAAATTTGGCTTATGATCAACAAGCGGACGATCTCTTTCATCTGCCCCTCTGCACATGTATGAGGCTGGTCAATGTTTCACTGGGAATTCCTCATATCTGCAATCAGAGCACATGACACACTCACACACACACACACACTCATGCTGATCTGAGGTCAGCAGACTGCTACTAGTGTAGATCAAACGAGCAGTTCATTTAACTGTACTGAATGTGCACATCTAACGCACTTCAAATCTTAAAAGTGTATAACATTAAAAACTGTGCATGCAATACAATATTAATATAACAAAACACCATTTAACTGTACTTAAAAACAGATAACTTCCATGACTATGTTTGTCACCCCAAACACTTTCGTAGCTCAATAGAATAAAATTAACAAAAAATGTCTTACAGACAGTTTCTGACAAGCATCCAGCAGTATCTCCCTGGGTTTGCGATGCTCACAAATTATAAATGCATCTTTTTAAAACAAACACAGAGGAGAGAACGGCAGAGCAAATTGCTGCTGGTGTATTGTTGGTTATTTCCCTCATTTTCACTGGAGTAATTATGTTTTTGAGGACTGTGCTGGACTGCTGGGGTGCGCAGCGGGCTCCAGCTCTATTCTCACAGAGGGACTCCAAGGCTCTTGGGCGGTTTTAGGACGATTTATGTTATATTTAGCAGTGCAGGAAGCGGATTGACACCCTGGAGCCTCTCATCCACATGGAAACTCTCAGACCTTAAAGGGATAGCTCACCCTTTCAGAGCAACACTGGCACATCTTTATAAACACAGATAAACTGTTTGGAATCTCACTGAATTAGATACAAAATATTCATTAAATGCTGCATGAGCTTTTCTCTGCAAGTGAAAAAGAAGTTGACTTTATTATACTTTTAAAAAGATTGCTTAAGTGTGAATTACATGTTAGGTTTCTGGACACTTCATTTGTTGGCATGTCAATAGAAAAAAATAAAAATGCATTATAAGTTCAGTTTATATTAAATGCATTAGCTAAAATTTATTAATTTTAGACCGGTCGTAAGTAAATATTTCTATGCATATTCAGAATTCGATTGTCTCTCAAATAATGGTTAAAGAATTGGATTGCTGAATGTACTGTAAAATTCAGCTAAACACCTCAAATATACCGTAATCACATTTCTATTGAAATGTCTGTAATTATTTGTAATCACACATTTGTAATGATGAAGTTTCCATTTAGTACCTGTAAATGCAATATCAAATAAGTCACTACAGTTAAAATTATAATCAGGTACTTTACATGCTTTATTAGTCAACACATCAAAAGTGTATACGTTTCTTTAAAGCGCTAAATATTTTAACTGTAAAGGTGATTCTTCTCTGCTCTCTACTGAATCATGAGGCAACAGGGTGACAGCAGCTTTCCTCCATTCATATCTCAGCACAGAACAGAAAGCAAAAGTGGCAGAATAACTGGGATTTTTCTCATTCATCGGGGACTGAAGGCCTGTGTGTTCATACAGCTCTCCACACAATGCGGCATGCAGCGGGCAGCACAATCATTTCCACACAATTCTTCAACCAAAACCATCTTCAGTTTACTGAATCAATATAACATGATGCCACAAGCCTATTCCGCTTGCTTATGAATCATAGACGCAATATTACATCATCATTACCATGTAAGAACATGCAGAACTTGTATGAAGCAAAACATGAATATCAAAGCCCCATCTGACGTCATCAGTGCACATGGTACAGTAGTATTTCTGTAAATGAGATCAACAGGCAACTGCTATATGAACTCTTCTCTATATAAACAGCAGTCCTGGCTGTTTCACCACAGCTGCATTGATTTATGTGGCTTTAGAAAAGCATATCTAGGACTCTAGAATAGTTCGATTTCCGGAGTTTTTGAGAAACTCTCCCTGTCTGTGATGTGGGATGGTTCAGGAACAGGTCCAGACAGATTCCAACAGATCCATGAGCTCCTGGTCCATCATCCCAGCATTATAACATATTACAGAGTAACATCATGACACACACACACACACACACACACACACACACGTACCCGCACTCCTGCACCCCGCTGACAGTCTTCCCTGTAGAGATAGACAGCTGTCAAGAAGAGTTCACGTGCTGCTGCGCTGATTTCACGCTTCTTCCTGATCGGAGCTGCGCCGCGCGCGCCGTGAGTGACGCAGCGGAGCGGGACAGAAACAGCGTCACCCAGCGGACGAGACACGAACCACCCCAAACACACATGTAAAAAATTAAATAATAATAATAATAAAAAATACTATTTTATCCTTTAAAAAAAAAAAAAAAAAAAATTAAAACAGATCTGTTATTTACGGGGTCATTGTTTTTAAATCAGATTTAGTGAATGATATGAATTATAAATGTATTCATTTGAATACAATTAAAATAAACCCTATTTTTTAAATATGCATTCACAATCATAATAGTGATTTATTATTACATATGATTATATATTAAAATCAATTTGAAAATGTGTACATCATAAAAAATTTATTAATTCTATAATATGACACAGAACCACAAAACCAGTCATAAGAGTTTTTGAAACTGAGGTAAATGCATCATCATGAATAAATAAGCTTTTGATTGATGTATGGTTTGTTATGGACGATATTTGGCAGAGATACAACTATTTGAAAATCTGGATTATGAAGGTGCAAAAAAAGAAAAGAGAAAATTAATAATAATAATTCAAAATATTGAAAAAATTGCTTTAAAGTTGTCAAAATGAAGTCTTTAGCAATGCACATCATTAGTCAAAAATTTAAATGTGATATATTTACAGTAGGAAATTCACAAAATATCAATAATATAATGTTATATAATATTCTGAGCATGTGATAAGAGTTTTTGGGACCTGCTTACTAAAGAAAATGTGTTCTTAATCTTAAACTATACCAAATCAACTGACACAAATTAAAAAGGACAATACATAATTCTGAATGAAAGAAAGACTTTGACATGTCTGTACCGTGTCATCTTATGACAGTTTTATTTACACACAGAGGTATAAAGTTTGCAGACAAGTCAGCAATAGGCTTTTGACATGTGCTCATCCTTTCTCATTTCACCATTTAGGTTTTCTTTTCCTTCATGCTTAAGATGAAATAAATATCCTGATAAAATTTACATCCAGTTCAAAACTTCAATAAATCATAATTTACAAAAAAAAAAAAAAAAAAAAAAAACACCATTCAAAAGTTTGAAGTTGGTGATATATTTTTGAAAGAAGTTTATTTTGCTTACCAAGGCTGCATTTATTTATTTACTTACTTATTCATTCATTCACACAATCCTTCTATAAAAAAAAAAAAAAATATATATATATATATATATAGCTGTTAGCTTGTTAGTTTATTAGGGAGACTGTGATATATTTTTAGGATTGTTTGATTTTGTTTTGATTTTTTGTAACATAATAAAAGTCTTTATTGTCAATTTTCATAAATTTATTGCATCCTTGCTAAGTATTAATTTCTTTTTTGAAAAAAAAAAGTATAAATAAAATCTTACTAACCCCAAATTTCTAAAGTGTATTTTAAGGTTGGCAAACTCAATAAACCCCTTAAGAATGTCCTTCAAATGATAAAAAAGGAGTCTCCAAAAGCTGTGACAGGACAAACAGTTTGAAGCTCCGAAACACCTTGTGAGGTGTCCAGCTGTTACAGACACGATCCGAAAGCAAGGGGAACGTCTGATCCATAGCAGAATACAAGAAAGGTCACAAACAGAGGTCTGCACATCCACAGCGGTTCAGTGAAACGAAGCGAGGGAAGCCCCTGTGTGAGCACACGCTGCAGCGGAGGAAGGCTTCTGGTCATATACAGCTCTAGCTTATTGACTGGCAGAGGTGAAGCAGCACTGATCAGGTCCTGCGCGGCTCCAGTCGGTGGGACAGCTGGGACAGGGTACGCTGGTTATCTATCACACTGATGTGACGCACGTAGCTCCGCACGTCCTGATGGCTTTTACCAGTGGCCTGCGGTGCTTCCTGACCTGCAGGGATGAAAGAGAGAGAAATACTGAATCAGAGGAACTCAGACATGAGTCTGATGTGAAGTTTGTGTTGGTGTCTTACTGAACGGCTGACTCCGGCAGTATCTCATGATTCGGACTGTGTTTGCAATCATTCTCTGGAAAACACACAAGAAATATTAAACAAGTCCCAATTAAAACAGTCTCGGAGATGGTGAAATAGGTCCCTTGCAAACTCACCATTTTCTCGAAGTTCACCAATCTGTCAGTAAACGTCTTGTTGCCCTCATGTGTGAAAGTCATGTCTGAAAGCGCAGAAGTGGACGTTAGAGATTTAAGAGAAGCTAAAATCTGTATTTTTGTGTCATGAAACGGTTCTTCACAACATCATTAAATGAGAAATGACTTCATCAGATTATTGGACTCACTGTAGCTTGTTATAGTTTCTCATTGATTTGATTGTGCACATAATGCATGAATTATTTGTGAATAAATATCCAAATGTACAGAATAGTAAAAGTATGAGTTGCATTTAATTTGCTGTGGCTATTTTTGTTATATTTTAACATAATTATTGTTATGTTGAGGATGAATCATTATCATTGTCTTAAACTGACAAATGCATTTAAATAGATGCATTATTTGTTATATATAATATTTTACTATATATCAGATTTTTTTATAATTATTAAAATTAACATTTTAATTTTTTTTTTTAATATAAAAAATCATTAAATTATTATTTTATAATAAATTTAGATTTTGACCGTAACTTTTTAACCATTAATTCATAAAACTAGTTTTTTATTAATTAATTAATTTATGAATTAAAAGGTGGAGAATGCTACTAACAAGACCATTGAGATGGGTTACAATTAATAAATACTTTTGTTTTTTTTATTAATTAAAAAATGTTAGAAATGTGGAGAATACTACTAATAAAGAATATTTAGGCATGCCAAATGTTGTTTTAATTAATTAGACATTTTTTGACAAACATATATAGTGATATGTATGAATTTCCTCAGGAAACGTAAAATACACAGCAGTTCCTTTACTTTCATCTGTAATATTTTATAGTTTTTTTTAAATATTAATAAAATATTTAGTTTTTTTACTTTATTATTATTGAAAAATAAGTTAAATGCTACTAATAAATTGTGTGAGTGTGTGGTTTCAGAGCAGAGCTCACCTTTAATTAATAAAGGCATGAAGGGAATGATAGGCGGTTCTAACTTGGCCACTGTAAGTCGATACGCTCGGTGGTTTCTGGAGGGATCCTGCAATGAGACAAATAACAGATCTCTGAAATCCTCTTTAAGTAGCTTTCATGTTCAGGTCACTAGCAGCTGAACTCACCATCAGGTTTTCAAACTCTCCGTAAAACTTCTTGAACTTGCTGGGCAGTTTCTGTGAAGAATCAGTGATAAACATGGAACTAGGCAGTCAGTCATGAGTGTGTGTGTGCGAGTGTGTGTGTGTGTTTGTGGTGAATACTCACCTCCCATGTCTGACTGAGGCGACAGACCGCAGGGTTTCCCAGGCCCATGATAATGGCAAAGAATGAGTTCAAATTCTTAAACTCTTTACAGCTTAAAAAGAGCATAAACACACTTGATTTAGAGAAGAACAGTTAAATTAATTTCAATTCATGAAAATGAGACACCTAAGTAGAGTATGTTGCTTTATAACACATTTAAGTACACTTTAAAAAAATGCACTTTGTAATAATGTTAAATTAAAAGATTTGCTTAAGTCCATTTTAAATGATTAAGTTTTAATAATCTTTTGTCATTTATGACAGTAGTACTCTTTTTTTTATATGCTGACATACTAAAACACGTGAAGTACTGGATACTTATAATTTACAGTATTATATTTAAAGCTCAAATATTTTAAATGTACTAAATTGCAACTTCGTAATTACAAATACATTTTAATATAGTTTTCTGTAAATGCTTGTGTTTACATTTAGTAGTACACTTAACCATTTAAAAGACAATAGAGTTAATTATAAAAATACATGTAAAGATGTATTTCAGTTCTACTTAAGTGGGTCAGAAAACACTCTTACTGCATTTAATTTGAATTTAAACAAATGACACATTATGGTAACACTTTATTTGAAGATGTCCTTGTTACACCTTACATTTACTTACTATTATAATAAGAATTAATTATGCAAACTACATGCAAGTAACCCTTGTGTAGTTCATTAATATTACTCAATACTTAAATGTATAATTAGACTGTAACAAGGACACCTTATAATAAAGTGTAACCTTTATTTTAATTTAGTTGTAATTAAATGCAATTAAGCATCCAGAAGCATTACATTTAGTTTGCACTCACAATAAGTATATTCTTTTAGAGTATAATTTCTATAATAAGCACAAGTATGCGTACATATATCATTAAAACGCTCCTCTGAACAAAATGACCCATTACACACACACACACACACACACACACACACACACACGTCACATGTTTATGAGTGAAGACTCACTGCGCGGCGATCTTGATGAACTTCTTGAGCAGTTGGACGCGTTTGCTGAGCGTGGGACACAAACAAACCTCTGTGACCACCCACAGCTGGACCTCATTAAAGCGCCGCAGGAACAGATCCAGATTAGCCGTGGTCTTCTTGAAGTGCTGACGGCCAAACGTGTGGTAGATCAGCTCATGCTAAAACACAATTGGACAGACACTTATTTGAACTCTACTGGAGATGGTGATGAATACATTACATTATAAATGTACAGACAGAATGATGAAGATTCTTTTAGAACTCTGGAGAAAAAGAAGACTGTGGCATACTTCTGAAAGAGTTACTGCAAAAAGAATATATATATACAGTAAGTGTGATTTTAATTTAATATTTCCATACAATTTAAATCGAGTGAAACAGCAAAGAATTAAAAATTGCACAGTATATTGCAATGAAATGTAACCATATTACAGTTTAGTTTATATTAAATGAAATCAGTTGAAATTTTAACCCACTTAATTAGGACTTTTTATTGAATATGCGATTTCATAATCACTTCTATTATCTGATATATGAAATATGGTTAAATTACTGCTGAATGCACTGCCAAATATTTATGGTAAACTAAAATATACTACAGTATGTTGCCACTTTTATTAAAACTTGTTTGTCATGTATATTTAAATATATTTGTAATGATGAAGTTGCAATTAAGTAAATGCATTACTTTAAACGTAATACTGAATAATACACTACAGGGAAAATGAGAAACAATCATTTAAAATGTGTTTAAAGGTAAAACTTTTCATTTGAGATTATTACAAAGAGGACTTTTTATATTATATTACAAATTGTGCTTCTTGGAAGTGTACTCGCTTGGAAGTACACTTTTGTTTTATTAATATTATCAGATCTGCAAGTACAGTTTTTAAATATTTGAGTTGTATATTTTACAAGCACACTACAAGTACACATTCAAAAAAATAAAGCTCATTTATTTTTCACAAAGGTTTATAGTTGTGCTCATAAGTTGTGCCCTTGAAGAATATGCAATATGTTAATCGATTGAACAAAATGATCATTAAAATTGCATGTTTTTTTTATTTAGTACAATCCTGAATAAGCTATTTCACATAAAAAAAAAAATATATATAAATATATATATATAATAAAATATATATATATTCTCCACAAGAAAAAAAATATAGCTGGATTAATACCCTTAAATCTTAATACTTTGTGTCGTGTCTTGGATGATGAAAAACTGTTTTTCTCTTTTGTGATGGTTGTTCATGAATCCTGCACTGGTCCCGAAAAGTTAAACTTCCTGCTGTTCTTCAGAAAAATCCCTGCAAATTCTTTGGTTTTCAGCATTTTCTGCATATTTGAACACTTTCCAACAGTAACTTTCTGTAATAGTTGCATATGAGTCCCTCAGTTGTCCTCATTGTGAAAAGATGGATCTCAAAATCATACAGTCACTGTTGGAAAGGGTTCAAATATGCAGAAGATGCTGGGAAACCAAAGAATGTGCAGGAGCTAGAGGATTTTTCTGAAGAACAGCAGGAAGTTTAACTGTTTAACTGTTCAGCACCAACGCAGGACTCATGAACAACCATCACAAAACAGAAAACAGTTGTGGATGACCCAGGAAACGACACACAGTATTGAGATTCAAGGGTATGTCAACTTTTGAAAGGGGTAATTTTTATAAATTCTGTTATTTTGTTCTTATGGAGTATAAATAAACATCTATTATGTGAAATAGTAATAGTAATAAAAATAACATGCAATTTCCATGATCTCTCTTATTTTGTTTCGAATGATTAACATATTTACATATTCTGCAAGGGGTGTGTAAACTTATGATCACAACTGTATGAGCACTGATCATGTTTATATGTAAGAAAATGAAAAGTTGAAATGAAATTTGTTCATCATTTAAATCTATTACGTCTTTGCAAACTTGGATTAAACGGCTTTATTCATTTGGATTACTTTTACACGTTTTCGTTTTTAATATATTTTGGTTGCATGGATATTTAATAGAGGGACAGATTCTTTTCAGGTTTTATTAAAAAAAAACTTCATTTGTGTGTTTTAAGATGAACTAAAGTGAGTTTGAAATGACATGAGGGGTGCATAAACAATGACAGGATTTTCATTTTTGGGTGAACAAGACATTTTAAAACGTGTTAGAAGTGTTTGTACCTCGTGTACACAGCCGAAGAGCTCCCAGTCGTACAGAGTCATCTGATGAGCCAGATCTTTTGAGCTCATGAGCTCAAAGGTGGACATGGATCCTGCAGACGGCCCTTCTTGCTCGGGCAGCGGGGTCTGCATGAACGAGTCGATCGATTCATCAGTTTATCAGCCAGTCAATAAGCTAATGTACGTTTGATCCTGTGTGTTTACAGCTGATGTGTGTTATAAATGCGGTCTCAGGGGGCTCTTACACACCAAAGAGTCGATCTGGTCCCTCGGGCTGACAAACAGACGACCATTAATGCTCAGAGATGAGAAGATGGACACATCTGATGGCTTTAGAAGCTCTTTATCTGAGAAACACAAACACACAGTCATCAGTCATTCTGCTTTTAAAGATGTGAGTAATCAGCTGCTTCTCAAATGACTACACTGTGAAGTTACTTATTAAAAATAACTACGCTAAATATTTAAATACGTTAAAAGGAATAGTTCACCCAAAAATAAAAATTAGCTAAAAACTTATGTCATGTAAGAAAATCATTTGTATCTTCATGGGAACATATTTGGAGAAATGTAGCATCGCATCGCTTGTTCACCAATGGATGCTCTGCAGTGAATGGGTGCCGTCAGATTGAGAGTCCAAACAGCTGATAAAAATATCACAATATACCACACCACTCCACTCCATCAGTTAATGTCTTGTAAAACAAAAAGATGATACTTTAAAATATGAATCCTGTATTTATAATATTGCTTTCTCTGGTGAAAACGTCTCATCTGAATCAGGAGAGAGGTATGCAAAGATCAAGCACAGTTTACAAAGCAAACAGTCCAAAACAAATAAATCTGTTGATTTTGATGTGAGGTCAAACAGGGGGTGTACATTTTCACTGAGGAAGTGTTAATATAGATTATGTATGGGTATTTTGGACAGAAGTGACAGAAGTGAAGTTAAAACAGTGATGGATTGGTTTCTTACACACAAGCAGCATTTTGTTTTACACAATGTTAACTGATGGACCAGAGTGGTGTGGATTGCTTGTGGATAATTGTGATGTTTTTATCAGCTCTTTGGACTCTTATTCTGACGGCACCCATTCACTGAAGAGGACACACTGGTGAGCAAGTGATGTGATTTTCCAATTTCTTCAAATCTAAGGAAAAAACTAATCTACATCTTGGATGCTGTAAGGATGAATACATAAAAAAATAAATAAAAATAACAAATTATATATTGTAAGCACCACTTGCACATTCTTCCAAAAATGCACAAATCTAATATTTACTATTAGTTTATGAGACTTAATGTGTTTATAAAAGAACAAAAACTAAGATTTCTAACCAACAGCCTCTTACATCAGCTTTTATTGTATGTTGTTGCCGAAAATCCCAGAAAGTATCACACTTTTATCTTCTTTTTAAACAGCAAAACCTTTTAAAAAAGGATTGCTTCTTACTTTATTTCAATGCGTTTTTAGTATACTTAAACCAGTCAACAGAATTGCATATAAAATGTAATATAGTCTTAATTAAATGGGTTAAAAAATGCAAAGTTCAGCAAAACGCGACAGTACGATACAATGCTACAGCAAGACGGAGCCAGAGGTCAAAGAGATAAGAGTCAGTCCGATAGCACACTCTGCAAACATGGAATTAATCACCCTACAATTAATCAAACGCCAATGAAAATAGAGGAAATGGCTGTCAATAGGAGGATAAGAATGGAAAAATAGCTTGTGTGTGTGTTTGTGTGTGAGAGTGTGTGTGTGTGTGAGTGCATGTGTGCGTGCGTGTGTGTGTGTTTTCACCTCCGGCTGAGTTGAGGTGGATGAGCAGAAGATCATCTCCTGACCCCAGTTTATCGGTAACTGCAGTGATGACCTCTCTGACAGATGCAGCTACAGGCACTCGGATAGTGGAGTAGGTATGATCACTGCAGTACACTTTAAAGAGGACTTCAACACAACACACATACATTTGAAAAGAACATTGACATTAAACATTGACAATCAGTTGTTTTTAATCACAGAACATTATTAACTTCAATTAAAGATACACATCATTGCTTCACATCTATTCTTTGTCCTAAAGTCTTAACCTCTTTTGAACCTTCTTTTTGTGACTCTTCCCGTCTTTCTATCACATACGTGAAATTAGTCACAGGATAGACTAGTGTTCAGTCAGTCACAACAGAGAGCAGATACAGACTCACTCTCGTCTGTGCTTTTGATTGGCTGTTTCTTCTGCAGTCTGTCATTCCCCGTGCTGAACTGACGCAGCAGGACTTTGTGCTGAAATGAGGGAGAAAGACTATCACATGACACTTATTCAGCACTAAATAGAATAGTACAGAAACTTTGATTGTTTTTAGTTTCCCCTCACCTTTTTCTGAGAGGGACGGCCATCATCACAGCTGTGAATAAATGTTATGAGTGTTATGATTATGATTACATAAAAGGTTTCTCTTAACATTATCAGTCCGATTAAAAAAAACAAAAAAACTGCTTTATTATAGTATAAATTGGCACATTTCTGAGACCTCTACATTATCAATATGATCACAGTTTTTTACAAAAAAAGACGAAAGATGGACTGAAGCAACTTATGTTTACTTGATTATCCATACATGATTATTTATAATAATCGAGTTAAAATGTGAGTACCAAATAAGATACACCAGGCTTTTTAAGGATCATTTAATTATTCATCCCCCAATCCTGATTGTATTGCTTTACATGATATGTTTTCCACACACACACAACAAAAAATAACAGCGCTTTGACGATAAAAATAAGCATGTAAATATGATCTTACTCAAACATGTTATTGGAAGATACTGAGTGAAAACTGATATTTATATCAGTGCTGTCAAATGATTAATCGCATCCAAAATACAGTTTTTCTCAGTTGCTATGTTGCATTTCTCAGATTCTCAGAAACAACATTCTCAAAGCTACTTGTTCAACCTCCACATAATCTAGTCACTTGTGCACATCATAAAAAGTTTCTCATTCTTTTGAACAAGTTGTGATTGATTTGGTACATTCATGCAATTGATTACGTACATTTGTCTGCTGTTTCCTAAATGATCAGTTACCATTGTCATGTTGCTCAAAATGTATTATATATTTCTTTGTGCAGTAGTCTTACAACTCAAAACATAAACTGTCAAGCATATTTTCTACACATTTTTATTAGACTTTCTGTAAATTTTCCATGAATTGTGCATGTGAATCTTGACTTTCACTAAAGAAGAGAATATATATAAAAAAATGTAATCCACAGTGTAGCTTGTTGAACAATTCCTGAAACCTGGTATTATATTTACATTTATTCATTACAACTGTTATATATGTCAGAGGTCGCAACTAGGGGTTAAGTGTCTTGCTCAGGGAAACATTGGTGTCTCACAGTGGATTCGAACCCGGGTCTCTCACACCAATAGCATGTGTCTTATCCACTGCGCCAACACCACCTCACCATTACGAGTACTTCCTGTGTCTATTTGCCTCTTTAAATGAATAAATGAAAATGTACAGTTAATACACACAGTACATGCATGTGTCTGTCAGAGAGTCACAGTCACCTCAGTCAACACAATCAAACAGTCATCAACATCAACGTTAACAAGATCACAATCACCTCCTTTCTAATTCCCTGCACCTGCCGCAGCTCATTAAACCTCCATATATCTGTGCTCACGACTCTCATGCACATTGTCCAGTCTACTGTTCACAACCTTAGCTGAACTGTCTATTGACTTACCTTTGTGTTTCCTTACCTCAGACATCCCCCAGACAACTGTTACTGCAAGCTAAGCCTTCAGAACCTTCTCCTCATGCTTCACTCACCTCTTGTCATCACCTGGCTCACTCCATTGTCTCCTCAATAAAAAACATTGTTTGAGAGAAACTATACCTCTGTGTCTCATAACATGTGTTCATGACCTCCGTACGACCTTTATCCTGACACCAGCCCCCGCCTCTGTATGTCCCATGGCCATCCCGGCATCCTACATGGGTATCGTAGCTGGGTGTGGCAGCTTTCTGCTCCAAGTCTCTCTCTTCATCAAGATGCAGCCACAGAAGTTTACTAAAGAGCGATCAAAGGTAGCATTTCTCATCTCCCTATAAAGCGGTAAAGCATTCCTGTGGGCAAGAGTGATCTGGAATGCCCAAAGTATCATTATTAATTTCTTTGAAGCTTTCTCCAACCATTTCAAGGAGGTATTTGGTGTTGCTGCTTGTACGCTGTCCAAACAAGACCAGCTCCTGCAATTATGTCAGGGAAAATTATCAATTGACGAGTTCCGCACTCTTGCTGCCACCAGCGGATGGAATGAGGCTGCGCTGCTGAGTGTTTTTGCCTTGGGCTCAATCCCCACCTTCACACACAGAGGGCAATCTATGACGACAACGTGGGACTGGAGATCTTCATGTAGCATGCCTCCTGCATTTCGCAAAACACCACCATCCAGTTAGCCTCACCCGTTTCCGGCCCTCCAGTACCAGAACCCATGCAAATGGACTCCACTCGATTGCCCTGCACGGAGCGATCCAGGAGTTTCAGGATGTGTTCAGTAAGCAGGCAGCCACCCGCCTTCCACCGCACCGGCATTGGGACTGTGCTATCGACCTGCTGCCTGGAGCTAAATTCCCCAAAAGTAGAGTTTACCCCCTTGTCCATCCCGGAGCACAGGGCAATGGAGAATTACATCAAGGGGGCTCTCCAGCAACGTTTCATCCGGCCATCCACATCTCCTGCTGCCTCAAGCATCTTCTTCATGGGCAGAAAGGATGGAGGCTTGAGGCCATGGATCCACTATTGACCCCTGAACTCACAGATGGTGAAGCTGCCGTATCCACTTCTCATGGTACCAGCCACTCCCAACGAACTCTGTGGTGTCTGCATATTCTCCAAGCTGGACCTGCAGAGTGCATATAACCTCATCAGGATACAGGTGGGCGATGAGTGGAGGACAGCATTCATCATACCCTCAGACCACTACGAATATTGGGTAATGTCGTCTTCCTATGCTTCATGAATGAGGTGTTCCAGGAGTTCCTCCATCATTTTGTGATTGTAAATATCGATGACATCCTCATATACTCCCTAAACCTTGCCAAGCATTGCCACCATGTTACGCAGGTACTTCAGCAGCTCAGAAAAACACCACCTATATCTGAAGTTGGAGAAATTACATTGCATATCTGGAAGGCATCCAGATATACCAGGGGAAGGTAACTGCATTCAGCAATGGCTGTTTCCACAGTCAGTGAAGGCACTAAAGTGTTTCCTAGGATTTGCCAACTTTTATAGACCATACATTCACCAGCTCAGTCAGCTCAAAGTGCCTCTCACCTCCATGTTAAGCTGCAAGCCCAAGTCTCTGTCCTTGAACCTCGGTTCTCATGAAGCCTTCCACCACCTTAAGGAAGCATTCAGCATGGTCCCCATCCTTCGTCACCTGGATCCTTAAGTTCTTTTTGTAGTCGAGGTGGACGCTTCGGCCACCGGAATTGGGGCCGTGCTGTCACAGTACCATGGTGAGACTCCCCGCATCCATCCTTGCGCATACTTCTCCCGGAAGCTGACCCCTGCAGAGCAAAACTATGATATAGGAAGCCGGTAATGGCTGGCAATCAAGTTAGCCCTTGATGAATGGTGTCACTGGCTGGAGGGAGCCTCTTTTCAATTCACCATCATAACAGACTACAAGAACCAACAGTACATAAGAGATGCAAAATGCCTAAACCCCCGTCAACCATGCTGGACCCTGTTCCTCACATGCTTCCATTTCATCATCACCTACCGTCCCGGAAACAAACCGGATGCCCAGAAGGGAAAACATACGTTGCATCCTACTAGCGATTAACCCTTCTGGGCTTAGTTCATAAATTACCAAACCCTGGACACCCAGGCAGCCAGCTTACCCTCTCACTCATTCAAGCTTGGTACTGTTGGCCCGGTATGGTCAAGGGGTGTCATCAAGTACGTCCGCAGCTGCTCAGTCTGTGCAATGTCAAAGTCCTCTCGCCATCTTCCATTCAACCAATTGGCTCCCGTGCCTCTTCCCCAAAGACCCTGGTCTCACATCAGAGTGAACATTTGTCTCTGATCTCCCAAATTTGGAAGACCACAAGTGTGTGCTCTTGGATAGTTTCTCCAAAGCATGCAAGTTGCTACTCCTAATAGGCCTTCCCACCGCCCTTAAGTCTCTTTCACCATGTGTTATGAAATTACAGCTTACTAGAGGATATTGTCTCAGACTGGGGTCCTCAACTTTTGTATGTTTGGCCAGACTGAGCAAAAGATCCAAAAGTTTGGACGCTCCCTTCCGTCATACTGCTCAGATGATCGGCAATGCTGGAACTGCTTCCTCCCCTGGGCCAAGTATGCCCAAAATTCCCTCAGGCAATCCACCACCAACCTTACACCATTTCAATGCATACTTGGTTTCCAGCCCCCACTCTTTCCCTGGACGGAGGAGCCTTCGGAGGTTCCAGCTAGTGTTGGGCGATTTGGTCATTTTTCAAATTGTCATATCGTCAGCCCGTGAGATTGACGATACACGATATCATCGTGCTTGGGTGGAGAAAGAGAGAGACTCTTTGTTCTTGTCATATTAGAACTATTTGGTGTTTTAAACTGCTCAGGTGCACGAGAGAGAGCCTTATGGAATCACCTATAATCTAAAAACAATACTTAAAAACATACTGATAAACTAACTTTAACGATAAAAATACTGTATTTTAAACAGCTAGTTCATATATAGTTGGACGCAACTGTCATGTTACGTGTCCTGTGACAAATTTGCTTCATCACCACATAGTGAGTGGTACAAGTTAAGTGATCAGTCTTTAAGAGAAGAACTACGTGAGAAGTTCGCTCTGCCGCCTTGTTATTATTTTGTCTTTATTTGTAATGCAAGAAAGAGTTAATCTCTCATGTTTGAGAAGAGCGCTTTGCCGTGTATGAGCCATTAAATGTGTGGGACACCAACTCCTCATTTTCTATCTCTTTCATTTCATGGATTTAACGAGTTATCCGAGTCAAAGCGTTACAACTTCTTCAGTGACAGGCTCTAATCCTTTTTTGCGCATGCGCTGTGTGTGTGTGTGTGTGTGTGTGTGTGTGTGTGAAATGCGGTACTGAAGTGAAATACCTGTGCAGTTTGATAGACAAATTATAATAGGCTGTCTAATAAAAATACAAATATTTATTATTATTATAATTTAATACATTATATAGGAGAATGAGCCTAATATCATCTTGATTATCGACAGAGAAATCTGCTTATGTTGATATATGTCGGGGTGGTTGTGTGTCATTAACCTGCCTTTGTATCCGGGATACAGAGGCAGGTTAATGACATCACATATCAACTCCAACCCCGTCCCCATCGCCATGTTAGGGATCGATCTATCTATCTATCTATCTATCTATCTATCTATCTATCTATCTATCTATCTATCTATCTATCTATCTATCTATCTATCTATCTATCTATCTATCTATCTATCTATCTATCTATCTATCGATTTACATTACAAACTATCTGAATTATTTTTTTCTTTTTGGTCATTTGAATCAGCATTTGCACCAAATAGCATACCAAATAGCATATTTTGCTCTCAGCGCCTCTGAATAAAACTGAGGTGGTTTCACCTTTAGTATGAGCCTCATATTATACTGTATGAGCAATAAAAGCCTGATTTATCAAATATGATACCCAGATTTTAAGGTTCAATAAATTGTTATATAAAAAACAGGTTTGTAAGACTGTGCTCTTACTTCTGCTTGATGATCTTCTCTAATTCAGGCAGCTGTTCTTTGAGAGCTGGAATGAGTCTGGAATCTTCAAACACTGTCTCATAAAACTCCTGCAACAAACAACACGCTCAGACTAACAATAACACAAGAAAGTCTCTACAAAATGAACGGACAGCTTTGTGAACTGGTTAACTTGAATCAGCAAACACGGCAGAGCAGATCAGAGCTCCTGACCTGGAGGAAATGGAAAGAGCTGTCCTCCTCCTGCAGGTGGTCTGTGTTGATGGCGGCCCACTGTAAGACCAGACGAATCACCCTGCGCTTGTTATTGAGAGAGTAATCCATCCGCTCCTGTTCACTGCCCTGAGACGACTGAGAATGATAGGTGAACGAGCGCTAAGGACTTTAGTGACCTTCTCATTTATTGAATAAAACAATATTCATAAAGGACACAGCTATGGCACATTGACCGTTTTTACCAAGCTTATGAATTACAGAGATTATAGACAGTTATATATTTCAACAATCAGTCAGTACAGCTGTAAAGGATATTGAGCCATGAGTAGAGGACACAGCTGACTGTTCGGGACAAAAACACAGTGCATAAGCAAAAAGTCATCCAGAGCAGGATCTACAGAGACAGAGAAAAAGAAAAGTTAGTTAAAGGTGGTTGGTTACAATTTTCAACATGAATCCTGGTAAAGTGATTTTGAGCTAATTCTGTTTACTGTGATTGACTTCTTCTGTAAATGCATGTAAATGCATGTTTAATGTATGCATTATGTAATGTATATTTTTAGAGTTGGCCATTTAGATTTTTTTTTTAATTCAAAGTACCTGACTCTGTGAACTGGGAGTCGAGTTTTGTTGTCTCCAGAAGATGTTCCAGAATCTTCTCCGGAGTCCCGGACATCACAGTGTACCTGAAGAACAGGCGTAGTTTGAGGTTGTTAATATATACAGCAGTTTACAGTTACTCCATAGTATTCCTAAATTCCCCAATGTCAGAAGAACAGAAATGTACTTGAGAGGAGAGGAAGTGGAGGCCCTGTTGTTCGTTTTCTCCAAAACTAACACATCCTCCTCATGTTCCTTCAGACGGACCGTGTTTGCTTCCACATCCTGAAATAGAATGAATAAGAAATAAATTCAGCTTAATCAAGCGTTTTGATCTAAACGACTGGTTAGGTTGACACAGGAAACAAATCATAACAGATGATACGTGATCATGTTCAGGACACAAGGTTTCTGATGTCAGTAGTTTAGCAGCAATAAACTCACTATTACAGCACTGATGAGCTCAGATCATACAGCTGATTTATGAATGATCAATGTCACTTCTGTAATGTTTTCTGTAGTGTCATTTCAGCATCATTACCAGCAGAGGGAGACAGGTTCCCAACCTATTTTGTCTAAATGCCTCACTTACTAATGTGAAATTTGACTTTCAAATATTAGACTTGAGAGTTGTTCAAAACTTCCGATTAATAAATAATACGACATACATTTAATTACTAATTTTTCATAGAGAAGACAGGGGCACGTTATCATTGCACCAAGATACAGTGTGCAGCTGTTGTATCTTTTTTTTCTTGAATAATAATGTTCAGTAGTTTGTGTTCGAGACTTTAAGGTTTGAATAGGAACTGACTGTAAAAAATAAATAAAAATATAATCTACTTTAACAAATAAGGAAAAGGTGTGACAACTAATGATGCCACATTAAAGACTGCATTTAAAGACTGCATTTATTTATTTATATTTGTTGCAGTCTTTATAAATCCTAACTGATAGTGAGTACAGATTGTTTTCAGATTGTCCGGTTGCATCATGCTGTAACTATGCAATAAATGACCCTAGAATGTGAAATCTCACTAAATCTGATAGTAGTTTAGATAGTAGGCATCCTGTTTGTGTGTGTGTGACAAAGCCACACTGAGAGCCTCACACACCCTCACTATCAGACTGAGCTTCCGCTTACACAGCTTTCCTGAGCTCAGCTCTCTATTGTGCGAGCGCTGGGAGAGAGATTCTCCTGTGCTGCTGATGGACGACCCGTTATACATACAAACACAACACCAATGCAGCTAGAGAAAACTGTTAGACGATGAGTAAATAGTCATTACACCAACAGCACATTAGCAAACAGTACACTAGCAACAGTACACTGTTTTTTCAGCTTCTGCGTTATCTAGATTCTGTGGACACACACTTTTGTGAGTTGCATTCTGGGATGCGTTTAAACAGTATTGGAGTTCACATGTCTGCTGCACACATTTCATTTGTATTATTTTTCAAATTAAAAGTTTAAGTTTGTAACAGTTCTGCATGTACTTGTTGTATTAGTAGGTACTAACCCTGAACCTGACCTGAACCCATGCAGTTACCTTATATAACCCAGCACTTTCTTAGCTATGTAAGTACAGTACAGATAAGTGCACATACTGTGAAACCAAGTGCAACCAAAATCATTTTTGTAACTTGGAAAATAAATAAATAAAATATGAAAAAAGATAACTTATTTCAGGTTGAAGCACTTTAAAGCTATAAAAGAATAATAATAACAAAAAAAAAACTAATTTAAATGACGAAGCACAACAGAATGATTAAAACTATAAAATGTGAAAACAGAACATATAAAAGTGTTCAAAAACTGATACTAAAATAACAATGGTATTTGTTATTGCTATTATTGTTAACTAAACCCAGTAAAAAAAGCTGAAATAAAATCTAAATATTAGATGAGCAACAATTAGAAATTAATAATTCAAATTTTAAATAATTCAAATAATTTGAAGCACTGACATTTTGTAAACTACCAATTAAATGTAAATCAAATAAACTAAAGCTAAATAAAAACACAAATAAACATTTTTTAAATCATTACAATTTTAATTCTAAATAAAATAAATAATGAACGTAAAAGTTAAATATCAACATATATATACTGTATACTATAATTGCATATTAATTTTTTTTTTTTTTTTTTTTTTTTTCCAAAGTACTTTTTAACATCACTGAATCAACTTTTATTTTTTTTTTTAACTGTTATATTATAATTTCAATATCACATCAACAAATCAAAACATATATGTTAGCACTTTTACAGTGTAGAGTATATAACAAAGCCCTTTTCTCAGTGTAGTGCATTTGTTTTGTTGTGACTAATGCGCGCTGACCCTGAGGACTCTGTTGAAGTCTTCTTTATCCACTCTCAGGAAGTGGCAGTTGTCCTCTCTCAGGACGATAGACGCTGCCCGAGGTGCGTCATTCACCAGAGCCAGCTTCCCGAAGTCATCTCCCTCATGTAGTGTGCACACTACACCCTGCAGCGAGACGGGACCCAGACAAACCAGACAAAGACCACAGACGCTTATGAAAACATCTTCCAGCTGTAATTTAATTTACACACACACTTTTCCTGGCACAGTCTACATGCACTATTATTGGCTTGAGAGCGATTAGCTGGTCTGCATCATTCAGAACATATTAAACACTTAATTAGTCTGTTGAATGGGAAGCATTAGTGGGGAATTACAAGTCTGACCTTTCCATAGATCACCACGTTAACGGAGCCCTTCAGGATGATGTACCATGACGTGCCCTCCTCCCCTTGATTAAACACTAGGAGCAGAAGAGATCGATAATGAACAGCAAACACATGCATCTGATGCAGAGCACAGACACATCATTCAACTCACAACTCACAGCACTCATTTAAAGCTGGTTAGTCCTGAATGGCTTGACTTCATTTGTGTGGTGTAATGATTTTGACACTTACACACTGTGCCTGCTTTGGCATGGGACTCAAATATCAGAACAGCAGCGAGTTCCCTCTTCACCTGAGGAGAAAACACAATACATCAGACTCTAAACAAGTGATGAAACATGTCACCCTGTTAAAATCAAAAAAGGAAAATTGCCTTCATTTGAAAGCAAATGATATTTTTAACAATGCACATGCATGCAGTACTGTATATATACAGTACAGACCAAAAGTTTGGAAACATTACTGTTTTTAATGTTTTTGAAAGAAGTTTCTTCTGCTCATCAAGCCTGCATTTATTTGATCAAAAATACAGAAAAAACAGTGATATTGTGAAATATTATTACAATTTAAAATAATTGTTTTTAAATTTATTATACTTTAAATTATCATTTATTTCTGTGATGCAATGCTGAATTTTTAGGATCATTACCACATGATCCTTTAGAAATCATTCTAATATGATGATTCATTATCAAAGCTGGAAACAGTTCTGCTGCTTGATATTTTTTCAGAACATGTGATACTTTCTTAGGATACTTTGATGAATAAAAAGTAAAAAAATAAAATAAAAAAAGTTAAGAAAAGTTATGTCTTTAAAATATAAATATTTTGTAATAACATTATACACTACTGGTCAGTAATTTGGGGTCAGTTATTTTTTTTATTTTTATAAATCAATACTTTTATTCAGCCAGGATGTGTTGAATTAATAAAAAGTCTATAATAAAAAAAAAGAATTATCAGAATTTATATTATTAGAATTTTTTATTTTTATTTTGACTAAATGCAGTTCTTTTTAACCTTTTATTCATCAAATATATTGGACAGCAGAACTGTTTCCAACACTCATAATAAATCAGAATATGAGAATGATTTCTAAATGATCATGTGATCGACTGATGTTACATGTGACACCGAAGGCTGGAGTAATGATGCTGAAAATTCAGCTTTGCATCACAGGAATAAATTATTTTTTTAAGTATATTCAAATAGAAAACAATTATTTTAAGTTGTAATAATATTTCACAATATTACAGTTTTGTCTGTATTTTTGATCAAATAAATGCAGGCTTGATGAGCAGAAGAAACTTCTTTCAAAAACATTAAAAATAGTGATGTTTCCAAACTTTTGGTCTGTACTGTATATATATATATAGATATATATATACAGTACAACAGGATTTTTTTTTTTATTTACTGAAATGTGTGTACACCAAACTAATTCCCTCTAACTTCCTATAATGTGCACTTACAGTGGTGGAGAGATGTGATAAGGCTTTAATATGCAGCAGCTCCTCATAAATGATCTCCAGGTCATCTACTGTCCTCTGGCCAGGCCTGCAGAGAAGAGCAGGGAGCACAGAGATGACTTTGAAACTGATTCTGACATTTTAAAAGGCGCAGGTATTAGAGGATATCTCCCAGGACCTTCAGAAGGTCTCTCCTTCAGTTAAAGCAAACATATAAAAGTCTAATCTGCCTTTAAAGACTCTCAGACGAAAGTTAGGAAAGCAGCCAAACAGGAGCAGAAGCAGATACAGATCTTCTCTTAATAAGCCAGAGTCCGGACTCATATTAACAGGAAGAACGTACTGTTTCCTCAGGATCATTCGCAGATGGGCGTCAGGTCCGATCTGAGAGAGGAGCAGGAGGGTGTCCTGTAGCTCTTCATCGCTCTCTTTCTTCTCCTCCTCATTGGGGAGGGGTGCGTCTTCGGTCTCATCCTCCAGGAAGCGATAAAACAGATACTTATCTTGAAAACTCAGCTCCTGGTCCACTGCAGCCAAACACAGAACAAACCGGTAAAACAGACCAACCATATAACACAGAAACTCATGTGTGGCTCATTTTACACTCGATGAAAAAATACAAAAGATACAAACGTGCTCTCCTTTTTAAAAGGTACTAATATGTACCCTTTAGGGGCAAATAAGGTACAAAGCTTGTGAAAGGACATTTTCTAAATGTCAAGAGCTCAATTGTGCTGTCCAATCACATTTATTTATATAGTGCTTTATAAAATACCATTTCAATAAACAGGAAAATAAAAGTGTGTTCATGTTAATGTTCGCTGATATAAAAAATACTTGCATTTCAGCTGTAAAGCAGCTCTAGGCAATGATGTCTTTATTCAGTTCAGTTCAATATTTTTAAATATATCGTCTATAAATATTTTAAATATATGATGCCTTTATTCAAATCAGTTCAATATTTTTAAATAATATTTTAGTTTTAAGTACAGAAAAATGCTATGATTGCATGCACACTAGTTTGGGGTTGGTAGGATTATGTTTTTGAAGTCTCTTATGCTCAAGCAAAGCTGCATTTATTTCATAAAATATGTGAAAACAGTAATATTGTGAAATACTATTCCAATTTTTATCTGAATATATGTTACAATTTTTCGAATTCAAAGCTGAATTTGAAGCATCTTTACTCCTGTCTTCAGTGTCACATAAGTTAGTAGTTATTTCTTTTTATTGCCATTTCAGCATCTAAAGCAGCTTAATGGCAAAAAGTTACATAAACACAAAATAAAAACCAAACAAACACAAAAATATGGAATATCAAATTATTCGATTTTTTTAATTAACATATGCTCAAAATTCTAAAATCTTTTCTGGTAAAATCTTACTAAACAAGTCCCTGAGTGAGGGTTCAGTGTCACATGATCCTTCAGAAATCAATCTAATATGCTGATTCGCTGCTCAAGAAGAATTTCTTATGATGGTTAATGCTGGTTAATTAATGCACAGTTAATTCAAATTAATTCAAAAAAACATTTAACATTTATCTGTTTTTTTTCCCCCATAACATTAGAACTGTTTTAATTTCTTTCACTTCTGGGTGATGAGATGACACACTCACCGTGGTTTAGGACGCCCTCCTCCAGCAGCACCTGCCACATCCCTACAGCCTGAACACGCGAGTGAACACAGGAAGTGTGCTGCATCAGCCAATCAACGAGCTCCGTGCCTATACAGCACTGCCTACACACACACACACACACACACACAGAGAGAGAGAGAGAGAGAGAGAGAGAGAGAGCTGTCTTTAACGACTTATAGACAGTGTTCAGGTGTAACTAGTTACATGTAATGGAATTACGTAATTAATTACAAAATAAAAGTAACTGTAATCTGTTACAGTTACTGAGAAAATATGTAAAATTACAGTTACTTATGAAAATGTTAACGACTACAAAGGGGGTTACAGCTATAATATTTGAACACACAAACAGATTTAATTGATTTCTTTCATAAATTGCAGTGACTGCTTTAATATATCAGACGTCAATGTTTCAGGAGTTCATTAGGACACAGAATAGGACACATGCTTATTCGATAATTATTTGGGTTTATGTATATGCTTATTTTTTTTTTTTAGATGCCAGTGATTACTGTCACAGCTATGCAAAGATTTGATTTCAAAACAGGATCATAGCTACTAAACTATTTTGTTTTATGGTTTTAAATCTGCATTTAACCTCAGAATGATTTCAGAGTAAAAAGGGGCGCTAAAGTCATATTTCAGTAGCTGTGCTTTCAAAATAAAATCAATTGATTCAAGTGAAGGAGGGCTGTGAAAGTGTGACAGTAATCAGTGTTGAGCACTACTGTAAGGTTAACTCTGCCTGCTTTAAATGTCTGAGAATTCCAATTTAGAACTTTCATTTAAAAAAGTAATCAGAAAGTAATCCAATGTAATCCGTTACATTACTTTAATAAAGTACCTGAAATAGTTACTCTACTTATTACATTGTGAACTGGGTAACTTGTAATCTGTAACCTGTTACATTTCCAGTGTTACCTTCCCAACACTGCTTTAGAATATAAGAATATAATAAATTCTAAAATATTCAACACAGTAAATAATAATAATAATAATAGTACAATCCTAAGACTACACTTACCTGTATGTTTTAAGGTGGTACTTCCTGTCTCTGATCATGTGAGGTGCTCGGGACAGGATGGTGATTCGTAACACTTTACCTGCCCGCAGGATCTTTCCTGACGGCACCTGAGACACAAACAGAGCAGAGAGAGACAGACATAAACCAGACTGTACATCACAAACAGAGTGACAGCTGGACGGCAGGAATACCTGAGCGATGGATTTGGGGTGAAGTTTGGTGGGACTTTGAATGAATGATTTCTGGAAAACAAAAGAATGCGGATGAGATGGACGCAGGACTATTAGCTCATTTGTTATTTGGCAACCTTTACACAAAACAGTGAAATACTGGCAGACAGCTGAAGTGTATATTATTTCTGGCTGACAGAGTAAACTGTAAAACTCTTAAATAAACTGTAAATGACTGCTTTCTGTGAAATATTCAGGCACACTGACTCCATATATACGGAAAAAAGCAGAGTGAGCAATATCATAACGTCACATTTGCTGAGGCATGGCTTTTCCAAAAAGAATTTACAATATGCTGAGTCGCATAAAACTGGCTTTGAATAACAGTCGGTGAAGGGGATTCCCTAACAATAATGCTATCAATTCAAATGTATAGTCAAAATAATAAATAAATAAAATGACAAACTGTGATACTCAGAAAGCAACATTTGAACACTTTTTTTTGGAGAAAAGACAAATAAATAAACTCCATTTCACCCCTTTCTCTATATTTTCACACAACCGCACTAACTTTTTATGATTTTCTTGAAACTTTATACCTATATTTTCATTAAAATGATTAATTAGCATGTTTCTTTCATGTTTAATGCATCATTGATGTAAACTATATTTACACGCCCAACTAAATTTTGGTGAGTAAACTTGGCTGTACCCAAGTATTTTAAAGTACCATTTTTTCACAACAAACCCATCAGCATTAAGTCATGTGCTTTAATATCAGAAATAATGCCATCTCAAGCAACTTGTGTAGAATTCTGCTGATGTCCAGCTATTCTCTTCTCATATTACATAATAATTCATGTCATGTTGTTATACTGCAGTGTTTCTCAGCGCTTCGAGCAGAAGGGCCAGTCTGATGCAGTTTTAACCAAACCGTTTAAATTATTCATGACCATC
This sequence comes from Carassius auratus, assembly GCF_003368295.1. NCBI lineage: Eukaryota > Metazoa > Chordata > Actinopteri > Cypriniformes > Cyprinidae > Carassius > Carassius auratus. Next base: position 33,929,784 of record NC_039251.1, read on the forward strand.
CTCACCCAGACTGTACATCTACAACAACACACGCCCCATCATCAAACTCTACAGTGATTATTACTACACACACTTCACACTGCTTCTGTCAAACAGTCAGAGTGTTTGACAGTGTGACAGATTTGCTTAACAAAATATGAGATTAAATTTAAGGTACAAAACTAGAGGCAAAGCCATTTAAGACCTTTTTAAGACCAAGTAAAGAAATGCATCGATGTATATACAGTCCAGCTGATGGCGCGCCCAGGCGCATGGTCTAAACGGGTTGTGCCTATTCTCTTAAAGGGGAGGGGTGAAATGCTATTTCATGCATACTGAGTTTTTTACACTGTTAAAGAGTTGGATTCCCATGCTAAACATGGACAAAGTTTCAAAAATTAAGTTGTACGTTTGAAGGAGTATTTCTGTTCCAAAAATACTACTTCCGGTTTGTCACAAGTTTCGGAAAGTTTTTTTCGAGTATGGCTCTGTGTGACGTTAGATAGAGCGGAATTTCCTTATATGGGTCCTGAGGCACTTCTGCCGGAAGAGCGTGCGCTCCCGTATAGCACAGCACTGAGAGCACAACAGACTTCACTGATCAGAGCGAGATCGTCACGAAATGTCACAAAAGGAGTGTGTTTTTGGTTGCTAGGGCAAGACAACCCTGCACAGATTACCAAAAAAAACAGCATTAAGGGACCAGTGGATGGAGTTTATTTTTACAGAGCATCAACGGAATTGTGCAAGTGTTTGTGTTTGTTCCCTTCATTTCGAAGATGCTTGTTTTACAAACAAGGTCCAGTTTGACGCCGGGTTTGCACATCGTTTATTTCTTAAGGATAATGCAATCCCAACGGAAAAGGGTAACGATCGTGTGTTGGAACCGCAGGCGGTGAGTAAAACTGCTTCAAATATCTCTGTGTTGTTAACTTCGCTATCAGCGCGTAAGCACATCAAGTAAACAACATGCGATGTTGTCATCAAACTGCACTTTCCACATGTACAGCTTAAAAAAAAAAAAAAAAAGACGACATAAAGTGGAACTTAGTCATTTTCCAAAACCGCTAAGCAAATATATACAGTTTCAGTACATAACACATAGAGAAGCCTTTGCTGATGCTGCTCTTGTTAAATTTCAGCCTCTGGATCTGTGTCACAGCTTCCAAACGCTCTCCACGCAAAAGCCTACTGGCGCTCGTGATTCTTTAGCTCCGCCCACACGTCACGCCTCCAGTCAGTCGTGTTTTTCCGGGAAAAATCGGTACAGACTATCTTTCTCTTATAAATATGATAAAACTAAAGACTTTTTTGAGTTATGAAGGATGCAGTACTACTCTATAGGTACTCAAGATTAACAGGATATTTAGTGAAAACGAGCATTTCACCCCCCCTTTAATGAGTAATGGGTGCTTTTTGGGCGTAATGTGCAATAAACCAATCAGAGTCTCATCTTCCATTTAAGGAAGATCCTTTAAAGGGGGGGTGAAATGCTCGGGTAAAACTCTTTAACAGTGTAAAAAACTCAGTATGCATGAAATAGCATTTCACCCCCCCCCCCCCATATTTAATTAAATAATTCAGTTTTTGCTTACTTAACATTTCAGAAAACTTGTAATACAAAAGATATTGCGTTATACTGTGAAAAAGTGGCTGGGAAAAGATGGTGAATGGTGATGCCAAACGATTAATCGCGATTAATCACATCCAAAATAATGTTTTTGTTTACATAATATACATATGTGTGTGTTCTGTGTATATTTATTATGTGTATATATAAATATACACACATGCATGTATACATTTCAGAAAAATAGGTTATGTTAATATATTATGCAAACAAAAACATTTATTTTGTATGCGATTAATCGCGATTAATGATTTGACAGCACTTATATATACTTATAAATATTGACGGTTTCAACGGCAACAACATAAACCAACGTTACTGCGCATGCGCGCTTTTGTGGTCCTAACTTAACTTCCGGTTGGCTTCCAAATAGAATAAATAACAACAGCCAAGTCCCTCTAGAGTAGATATTTTTTGATAACAAACAAAATGTTTGCTGCGTGGATCAGGCGGACTTAATGAAAATGCAAATTCATTCTTTGCCAGCAGGAGATGTTTTAAAGCATAGAAATAAAGCGCCAGAAATAGAGGTTTCCCCAGTAACAGCTGTAAACAAAGCAGAGCTGGTACGCTAACACGCTGCTATCAGGCATATAACATGCAAGTCCTCCTTCAGAAATACAGCGATATAAAAACACCTGTGCCTCGCTTTGATACTTAAACATATAAATGGAAGGAATTATTAAACGTGCAGTACGTAACGTTACTCATGTTTACTTAACGAAGCCTTTTTGAAAATCGATCAGTTTTAAAATTGTGGCGAGTCTCCAAAAATAAATAAATGTATGGGAAACACATCCCGCAGCACAACCACCTGAGCCCAACTTCAGTCTACTCATCACCTTAACTTTAACTGCGTTTGTAGATGGCACCGCAGCCAGACCGATATACACAACACAGACCGGAAGTTAACTTAGGTCCAGGCGCGTGCGCCCGATGAAACCGTCTATATATATATATATATATATATAGAGAGAGAGAGAGAGAGAGAGAGATAAAACTTGCTTTTAGAACTCAGAATGTCTTCCCAGTTCAAAAAGACCATTAACTGGAACTTAAAAGCAAAAATATCTCAAAATAGTTTTTGTTCCAAACAAACAGATTCTGTCTACAGTCCAGCTGAAGTTACTCTAGTGCAGAGCTTAACTCAGACAGAACAGACTGTGAGCAGTATTAACAGCCAACTCATCCGAGTTCAAATCAATTTAAGTGTGTCAGCTGAGCTCTTCAGCATCTTACAGCATGATTTACTACATCCTTCATTGCATAACGATCCTGTACATCCACGAGACAGATTCCTCCTTCTGTTAACCTAAGCAACAAACACATTAAAGTGAATAAAACAGCACCATTATGTAAATCACAGAGTCTGTGCTGTGGCTGCTATCGATCGCCGGCCTATTTGGATGCATCTATAGAAAAATAAAGCAGAAGAACTTGCAGCGGTAAAACTGACAGACACGCTGGCTGTCAGAGCAGTGGACTGGAAATGACCCGAGAGGTCAGAGGAACAGGAACACGTACACAGAAATGAGAAAGAGAGGATGCCAGAGCTGCCCAGTTCATTTTACAATTCAAACAAATGTATTCTTGTTCTGTCGAGGAGATGGTGGGAAGGAAGGATGTAGTCATATCAGGACTGACGCAAACAGGAGAGATAACAAGAATCAAACTCTTTTTGCATGTTAGGGGAGTCAAAGACTGTTTAAGATGGCCTTCGACAAGCTTCTCATGAACAGGCTAGGAGAAAATCTTTTTCTCGGCACATTTTTGGACACTTTTTTATCTACAAAAGAGAAGCTGGAGCTGTTTCATCATTAGCTTTGCCTCCTGGTGTCAGGTGTGAAGAGAGTTAGTATGAGATTTCACAGTACGCTCTTCAAAACAAAACTTCCAAAGGGAGGATTTCACAGAAATGCCCAGAAGAACAATTCTGGTCACCAAAGAAACTTTCAGTGGACAGCTCTTTAAAAAACAACAACAAAAAAAACCTTATTTCTAAGTATGAAGAACTACTGTATAATGTTGAATTACAGAAGCGTGTATGAGTGTGCACTGTGTTTATTATTATCTATATATAAATACACACTCATTCATTACATATTTTTAAAATATTTACATGCATCTATATTTATATATTAATATTATTATATTTGATTTTATATAACATATTTTCTTAAATATATACATGCATTTGTTTATATTTATATATACACAAAAAATAAACACACTCATTTATTATGTAAACAAAAACTTTTATTTATTTTATTTATTTATTTATTTTAGATGCGATTAATTGTTTGACAGCACTAATGTGCGCACACACACACACACACACACACACATATATATATATATAAAATTTTAATGTAAAACTAAAGTATAAAAGTACTTTAAAATAACATTTTGCAGCATTGCGCACTATTAAAATGTGATAAGAAACATGAAAGTATTTTTAATTAAATCAAAGGCCACTATACTTAAAGGTTTTTCCCCATTAATTTAATATTATTTGCAAGTATTTGTTTTATGTATCTTTAAGACATGAAGTATGCTAAAAGTGCACATTCAACACTTTCACAATTAATTTTGTCATGTTTCTAGCTTTCTACAATAGCAAGTTATTAAGAAATATTACTGTCTGTTTTTTTTTCTTAAAAAAAAATCTATCAATTTCAAAAATCAAACCTTTTCGATTTTTAATTTATTCACAAACCACCTCACAATATGAGCAAACAGGACATCTTATATTGTCAAAAATAGTTTTTATGCAGATAAAACTGAGCATGGAGAACCTATGTAATATAGCAGTATAGAAACATATGTAATTAGTTTGACATTACAATAGATGCACAGTGTCCTGCACGCTAATACATAACTATAATAGTTAAGAGTCAGAAAAGTGCATAATCTTAACCACTCAAGACACTTTGTGTCCCACTGAAGAATGGAAATCAGGAACTTTCAGAATGAGGTTGAGTAAATGATGATGACAGACATGAGTGAACATGTGGCCTGACTGAAGAGATGAAAGATTTCAAAGACACAAGCTTAAAACAAACCTTATTTAAGTGTTTGGATGATGATCCGGGTGAGCCGTGGTCCAGATTCTCTTTGTCAGGCATTCCTTGTAAAACAAATAAACCAAATAAAAGAATGATATGATGAATATATATCAGATCTAATATTGAGCCGCATCATTTAGTCAAGATCAGCAGATTCAGCAGAAGTGGTAGTTAAGTTAGAAGATTAAATATAGTGTGTAAAGTCATCGTGGGGCTGCAGGATGTGTGTAATCTTCACTAATGGGTCCTGAGGGGCTGCGAGGAACACACACACACACACACACAAAAGTTTTCTCCTTCAGAAACAATAACTCCAGCCATATACAACGCTTACTCAACATAGAAATCTCAGACAAAAAGAAGAGTTATAAAACTTTGAAACATGCTAGTTTACTTCATTTTATAACAGCAAAAATCTCTTCTTATCAAGAGCAGATCACAATGTGTAGATACTTAAAAAAAGAAACGTATAAGATACTGTATAAGAAACGTGATTTTTGCTTGATTGAAAAAAAAGAGTTCGGAAAACGTATATTTTGTTATCTTATCTAGAATGATCTCTTTTGGTGAACGGAGACGAGTGTGTGCACTTACTGTCAGTATGCGGGATGCTCTCCATAACACCGTAGGGAGGGACCAGCAGACCAGCCATACACTGACGATAACTCTGAAAGATACGAGACGTAGAAATGAATGAATGACTTAAAACAGTCAAATAATGTCACCACGATACTCAATTTGAGCCAAATTACTTAGTACATGTTCCTGGTCTTTTCAGACAAACTTCATCAGTTATGGTTATCGTTTTCTCAGTTTTTCATCAAAACTTTCCTTTATATCTGGCATCACAAATGTCATTTTTCTGCTTATCGCTTACTATATAGAGACATTTCTCATGATCCAATCAAGTCCTGCCCTACATTTTTGATTGAAAATCCCGTTTCATTTGGACTAACATCAGAATGTGGAGGAAATGGATTGTGAACAACATTTCTTATGAGTAAAAGAGTTGGTCATAAATTCATAATAGACGCAGACATGCACACACACACACACACACACACACTTGCTCAGTGATGTAAAAGCTGTAAGAGACATGGCTAATACACACATGAAAACCAGCATAAACCTGGTCCCCCAACTGAGTCTGCTTCCTCACAAGGTTTCTCTCGCCTAAACATCCCATGAAATTTCGTGCCATAGTCTCCTAGAATCAAGTTCAGCTTTAGAGTTGCAGCCCAGAACCATGAACTCGTCTGAGCACAAATAAGAAACGCAGTTTGAGAGGAAGAGTTGGGAGAGTCGTCGTCTGTAATCTCTTTAATCAGGTCTAACTGCAGATCAGAAAGGATTACGCTGGATTAAATCAATATTTCTGAACCAAAGATCAGACGGCTCACATACATGTGCACATTACTGACACAGAGCTCTTAATGTACAGTACACATCAAATACTATCACAGGTACCAGTGTCTTTATGCACACTACATCCAATGCATTCATATCAAAATGTGACCTTCGCAGTGTTAAAGATAGCAGACTTCATCATATTTTATTACAGAAACAATATCATTTAAAAGAATACTCTTAAGTGTGAATTGAACGTAACATTTTTGGACACTTAATTACATGTTAGTCACAATTAAATGAAAATGTAAACGCAATATATTTTTGATCCACTTGGATAGGACTTAAGTACATTTATATTTATAATCTGACAATTACTTTCTATTGTCTTTACTAAGTGTAGTACTGAATACAGACTATAGCATTTATAGTAAACTAAAATCTACTTTTGTTATTTCTATTGAACATGTTAAGCCATGTATTTAAGTATATTCCTTATTACACATTTCAAATGATGAAGATGCAATTTAGTATATTATATATATATATATATATATATAATATATAATTTGTAATGTAGCTTTGCAATGTGTACTATTAAAATGTGTCAAGAAACATGAAAGTATTTTTTTAAAAGTCTACTTAACGTTTTTTTTTCTTTCATTAATTTAATATAATATGCAAGTATTTTTTATGTATCTTTAAGATATGAAGTATGCTAAAAGTGCACATTCAACACAATTAAGCGCACATCTTTCTTTCTTTTTTACAAAGGATAAAACATTTCACTTTTTATTTATTTGTTTTTTGGGGAGAATTAAATTTTGTCATGTTTCCAGCATTCTACTATAGAGAGTTAAAATTAACAAATATTTACATTTGTTTGTTTCCTTTCTTAAAAAAACATTTCTTCAAAAAAATAATACAAATATGATATGATTTGATAATAAGACAGCCCACAGTTACTCGAGATTTCCATTAACATCTATAACTGACATTAAATACTAGACAGAGAGATGGAGAGATAGTGCCAATGGGCAAGGCACTTAACCTAGGATTTCTCTGGAGGAGAGCACTAGTATACTTTATGTTGCTTTGCACAAAAGCATCTGCTATTTATAGACACACAAGAGAGATTAGTGCACATTTAGTGTTTGGAGAAAGGGTAGAAAGTCCAGCTTGTCCTGCTCGTCCATAATGGGTTTAAGACTTCACCACATGCAGAGGTTTCGCACATCCCCAAAGACCCTCTGTTTTGATCCATCAGACCTAATACAGGACTGAAGACGTTTTACATCACTGTCTCTTTATAAAGGATTCAGAACTGAGAAAAGACAATACAGCACAGCAGATATGAGCAGATGAATATCATTATATAGACAGAACATAATGGAATAAGCTGATTTTATTTCTCTCAAAGCTGAAAGTTTTAGTAACAGGAGGTGCCAATAAATGAAGCTCAGTGACTGATGACACAGAGGCGGTCTGAGCCATTAACCAGGACACCTGGGACAGTTAATGTGGGGAGGGGAGTCTCTCTGAGAGAGCACAAGTCATTATCTCTGACTGATGCAGCCCATGAATCACACAATTATGTCCATCGATAAATGACACAACACTGAACACAGCAGACAGACAGTGAGGGCGCACATGGGGTTAGTTCACCCAGAAATTACATTTCTGTCATCGTTTACTCTCCGTCTTTTCTTCAATGAGTCCATTTGTGTACTTCAAAACTTAAAAAGTATATATATATTTACAAAAACTGTACTTGCAGATAGTAATATTAATTAAATAAAAGGCAGATTAAGTGTACCCAAAGTTTTAAAAAAGTAAAAAATATGCACCATTATAATATAATATCAGAACGTACTAAAGCACATGTAAAATACATGACTACAAGTTTATAGTGTGTTAGATAGAAGTATGATAATTAACAGGTTTACCGTTACAAATATATTTACTTATAAATATTTTTAAATACATAACATACACGTTTTAATAGAAATGTTTACCGTACACTCTTAAAAATAAAGATGCTTCATGACGTCATAGAGGAACCTTTTATTTTTGTCTAAATGGTTCTGTAAAAAACCTTTAGCATCTGAAGAACCTTTCTGTTCAACAAAAGGTTCTTTGTGGTGAAAGAAGGTTCTTTAGATTATAAAAAGGTAAGAAAGAGATGCTTCTTTAAAGAACGTTTGACTGAACCGTTCCTTGTGGAACCAAAAATGGTTCTTCTATGGCATCGCTTGAAGAACCTTTTAAAGAGTGTTTTTAAGAGTGTAATTGTGAGGTAATTATGTACTTAAGTGAGTCAAAAAGTATTCTAAACTCCATTAACAATAATAAAAATTTTCATTTTATTCGCAATTAACATGCAGTTACTGTAAGTGTGTGAAACCATTCTGGTCAGTTTGCACTTAAGTATATTAATTCCATAATAAGTAATATTTTTAAAAGTATGCTAATTTAACTTTTTTACAGAGTTTAATGTATTTTCAATTCATCTAGCATTCTCATTTCTGGAAAGGTAGTGCCTTTACTTTAAGAACCTTGTTTCATTATTTTATAATTGTCATAATATTTATAATATAAAATGAACATTCATTCCAAGTAAACTAAATGTGTTTTAGTTTAAGTAAAGCTACCGTGCATAAGTGCTGCTGACCATATACCACATATATGCTATACGCCAAACTCTAATGGTCTAAATTATATACAAACAGCAACAGAACATGACAAATTACCCATCATCCCCTGGGGCTTCAGTGGGACGCTGTGATTGGAGGAGACAAGACAGCCCTGAGGTGCTTAGAGCAGGCTGATACACAATTACACAGTCAGATGCACAAACACACAAAATCAGGTTTAAACAGTGTTTCTACAGAAATAAATACAAAACAAAAATCATTATAATTAGATCACTGTGGCTGTGCAGTGCTGTCAATAATAATAAAAAAAGAAAAACCTGATGCTCCAGACCGTAATGAGTTCAATTCAAATTGAGTTTCCAATAGCGGGAAGACCCAGACCCTTAATACACACACACACACGCACACACACACACACACACACACACGCACACACACACACACACACACACACACACACACACACACACACACACACACACACACACGCACACACGCACACACACACACGCACACACGCACACACACACACAAAGCTGGGAGGAGACAATGGAGTACTTTATGTGAAACAGCATATAAATATCACCTGCACATGTCCACTCATTCACACATAATGAGACACAATAAACACACATGCACAAACACACACACACACACAGCTGATATGCAGATGTGCACAGGTGTGCTGCAGAGTAACGCTAAATGTGGCATGATTAGTTTCTTTAAGTTGCAGGCATCCGTCCTGAGCAGAGTAATGAGAGATGAAGCGTTCGTGCTCAGGGTGTGTGAACATCTCCAGCAAACTCTTACATAACCCTCCTCTACACTTTCACACGCCTCTCCGAACAGACAGAAAACTCCCCAGATCAGATCTAGATCTAAAATACCAATGTTTCTATCATATGCATCATATAACCTAGAACTATATCTTGATTATTTAGATGCAATTGTTTGGATTTCTTTGTTTTGTTGTACAAATATTGCTTTTTTTCTTTACTCTGGCACTTTTTTATGTGTACGTACATTGTACTTACTAAGAAAGTACTGTAATATGAGGTAACTACATGGGTTAAGGTTAGGTTTAAGAGTAAGATCAGGGTTAGTATAGTTATTACCCAGCTATATACTCTTCTCCACTCACACAGAAATACTGAGGTTAGTTTTGGAGGGTAATGAATCCTCACATCTCCTCACTGATGCTTTTACTATATCGATTGCATCTGTATCAATGCAGAAACCCAATATATCAACAGGAAATGAAAGCACCGAAACAAGCCATTGTGTAGCTGGTCTGCACAATTGTTAATGCAAAAAAAAAAAAAAAAAGAAAAGAAAATTTTACAAAGACCATCTGTGAGATCTATGCCACCCTGACAATAATATACAGAACTAATAAGAGTGTCCATCCCCATGACAACAGTAGTCTGCTTCTGAGATCATTAGAGTTTGACTTTGGGGTTTTCAGACTGTAAAGATGAAGGAGTGTTTCTGACCATTACCAGACAGTATCCCTGATTAGCTGCTTGCTATTTGAATGCAATGCATTATAATTACAACTGACAAATTATTAAAATATCAGTTGCATCTTCTGGATAAACCCTACTACAGTTACTGATCATTATAAATCTGCAGGAGCACGGATATAAAGTCAAACTAATGCCTCGGATAGGAAGAAAGGAATGATTGTTAGGAGATGAAAGCCACATCAAACATCCAGGGACCTCAAAATTCAGAACTGAGAAAGATATAGCAATCAAACAGAAGATAGATGCCATTACTACTCCATGTCTCCATGTCTGGGGCAAAAACACATGATGATGCAACTGAGATATGTGTTCACAGATGTGGCGTCAGACGAGAGCCAACAGAGCTGTGTGGACGGGCAAACTTCAAAGGATCTTGAACAGAATCTGGGGTCAGTTGCGTCCAGCAGGAAAAATATTAAAAATGAAGTCTAATCAACACTGGATTGGCTCAAATACAGACTAACCTGGATATCTGGCATTACTTCAAAACTGTAGTGCACAGGTGTCACCCAAACCCAAAAGTATACACTCTACCCAGTATAAAACGATACTTTTGCTCCACTGAATTTAGATCATTTTAAGCATAGTTTTGATTGATTTGTTATTGTGAATGAGTCATATTATACTCCAGTATAAGACAGTAGTGTATTTTCACTTTGTGTTTCCAAATAAAATATAAAAATATTAATGCTGTGTGTAAAACAATATTTAATTTTATACTTATGTTAATACCAATTTATAATTTAATATACAAAATCAGTATATTTTGTGCTGCTGTTATTTCTGTGACACGAGCAATGCCAAAAGAAATTACCAAATAATTGTATTTTCTGATGAAAACATTATATAAAGCTAATTCTGGTAACACTTTATTATAGGGCCCAATTCTCACTATTAATTAGTTGTTTATTAGCATGCCTTTTATTAACATAGTGACTGTTTATTAGTACTTATAAAGCACATATTCAGCATGAGCATATTCTGCATCCATAATCACCTAAACTTAACAACTATCTTACTAAATATTATAAAATCACGTTAGGAGTTTATTGATGCAAAAGTCATAGTTAATGGTTTGTTAATAGTGAGAGTTGGACCTTAGGATAAAGTGTGACTGCTTATTCACTTAGGATTTCTTTGTTTTGAAATAAAAGTTTCACAGACAGAGAAATAATATGGGTGAGGTTATGCACTCTAATAAAGCATGATGCCATATCTGAACATGTTTACTTAAGCATTTAATTAAATTATAATTGAAGTATCAAAAACATCCAGAATAATTAGTGCTTCAATTGAGCTAACATTGCAAAAACTATTTGCGACAAACTTGCTATGAGTTTGTGGCGATTACCAATCTTTAGCAATGGAGGTGAACTGACAGTAAAACATTGCAACTTGCCAAACATAATAATTTAAAGATTTATTTAAACGTGCAGATTTGTAGTGCATAACAGAATTACGATGTGCAACTGACTTTGCTACAACTGTAAAGACCATCTGAATGTGAAGATATGAACATCTGGCAATTTTGCAGGAGAGTTCACTAGAATTGACCGCAGGGGTCTGGCAGAAAACTACACAGTCTTTTTGTAAGGGCACTTGTTATAGAAAGACAAAAGTGCTGAATCAATATGAGGGAATTTTCTGTTTGATGTGTCACAGTTGTTTTACCCATACTTTAAATGACACATTGTGTCAGAGAACATTCTCAGGATAATGTGGTGGATAATGTTCTGGCAAGGTTTTTTTTTCAAAGTTATAAACTAAAATTCTAAATAGAACATTGGCCTTTAATAATGTTCTCAAAATGTTATTTATCCATCATTCACGGAACAATTTATCCTGCAGTGTTTTAGTTGGACGTTCATATAACGTTTTCAAATGTTACTAATTTCTGAACATTCAAAAGTAACATTCCCGTAATGCTGAATAATGAAATGGAATGTTTGGTTACAGCTACAAACTTTTTACAGTGTAACTATTAAGTACTGAGAAATATTAATTAACTACATGTACTTACTATATGGTTAGGGTTAGGATTAGGGTTTGGCTTAGGGTTACTTGCATGTGATTACGCATAATTAATTGTTATATTAATAGTAATGTGTAACAAAGACACAGTAAAATAAAGTGTTACCGAATGATCCCTTAATGGTCATATAACCAAGAAAAAAGCATTTTAACTCATTTAACTCATTTTAACTAATTTCAGAAAACATTCAGAATAATATTTTCATAACTCATTCATAACTCATTGAGAATGTAAGCAAAACGTTCTTAGAACATATTTTTTTGCCAGCTGTGATTGTCTTGTTTTAGGGTTAAAGGAAACTTAACACATTATATCCTGTCAGAAAATTAACAGAAGCTTTTCAGTCATTATGAAAAAAACATAACATTTTCTCTCTTTCATGCTTGACATACAAATGCGTCTCATAATTGCGCTCCACTGCACTTTATTTACAGAACACATACATTACATAATTCACAGACAGACATTCTCAGCATAACCTGTTCTCCTCACAAGACCTCACCTCATTAAAAACAACTTCAAACCTCAATATAAACCTCAGTTTCTCACACGCATGCAGTCCACAGAGCAGAAAGTTCAGACTACATCCTGAGTTAAAAACAATCAAGCACACATTCAAACAGTGCCCTCAGATTCACAGAAAACATACCTCAAATAAAGTGAGTGCTCAGACACTTACCTACAGTAGTGAGCGACCCATGAGTGACAAACTGAAGTGACTCTATCTGTCTTTTTTCTCACTACTATTAGCGTCTAATACAGAGAGCTCAATACCACAGCTCAAGCATGCTGTAGTGTGTGTGTGTGTGTGTGTTTGTGTGTGGTCCGAGCGGCAGGCAGAAGAGAGTGCTGATGTAGTAAGCGTGTGTGTGTGTGTGTGTGTGTGTGTGTGTGTGTAGGGCTGAACAGGCAGATGACCCCCCCCCCACCCGAGAGCAGAGTGGTTGCTAGGCAATTTGAGTACTCCAATCATCATGGTCTGATGACTACTGACTGCACATGCACACACACATACATGTGTAAAAACATTTTATTGTTCAATAGGGTTGAAGTTCTATTAATAACAATTACTTAATAAGCAATAATTTATTTTAATAATTCACTGTTTAAGATGAACCTGCCCACAAAGTAAGTTTAACACTTAACACAAGCATATCTGCAGGCTTACATGCTTAAAATTGTGTTTGTTTGTTCAGGGATGTTAAAAGTAACAGGGTTTCACTTAATAATTCAGTATTTTCAAGAAGATGGACACAGGCATAAAGTGTAAGTACTCTACCATACCATCTGGACTGATGTATAATATATGAGATAATAAAAATCACCTCAAAATCAACGGATTCAACAATGAATCACTTCCAAAAACCAGGCTCATCACCTTATTCACTCTAAAGTCGTCCACAGAGAATACATCACTCTTAATATGGGATTCAAAATTAAACTACAACTGACTTATAATTGCCATATTTGAAATACTGCAATACCAGGTACTTTTCTTCATATGTTCTGGGAATGTCAGATTGTGTCTAATCAATGGACTCATACATTTTATTTTGTCCTCCTTACCGAAAATTTACTACATCCCCAATCCAGGATTATGTCTTAATGATGACTCTGATTTACAGTATGTGTGTCAGACTTTTGGACCAGTTTTGCCCCTGTAGTCCTTCCTGTGTTTCCTTATATGGTCTTGGTTCTGTCCTCGTTCTGACTAATTAGTTTGATTAGTCATCCCATGCACCTGTGTTTCCCCCAATCATCCCCTGTATTTAAGTCCTTATGAAGGCTGCAATGCCCATCATGAGAGGGAAAGCCATGGATGGTGAGACGGTGGACGGACCACTGCCGTGGCTGAGGGTGAGCTGATCAAACATATGGGGCTTCGAGTGGGACGTAATAGACTGGGAAACAGAGCTGGAGGTCGACTTGCCCCCTCTCTTCTCTCTCCTTGGTCCCTCATTAGACCCAGCGGCTCCACCTAGGCTCCTAGCTCCCTCACCTACACCATCACCAGCTCCACTGGGCTCCCTCGTCCCTCTGGCTCCACCTGCGACCCACCATCACCTTTTGATTAGTCATCCCATGCACCTGTGTTTCCCCAATCATCCTTTGTATTTAAGTCCTAGTCTGTGCAGTCTGCCTCTGTTGGTCTACTTGCTGTCTACACGTGTTGCTCAAGCTCCTGTTGTGGACTATTCCCAGTGCTTCCCTGATTTAAGACTGTTAAACATTTCCTCATGACTCCAGCATGTTTACTCTACAGCATGACATGACAATGTGCAAGTTTAGTGGAAAAGAGAACGTTATTTGTTGGTTTTACAGCTGCAAAGTAATACTGAACTGTGGAACTGGTTTACACTGAACATGTGTGCAAAATAGGGGTGTCGCAATATATATTATATATAGCTATTTTTTCTTTCTTGTCTGAAAGTTATTGCCAATATGTCTGTTATTCCTTCTTCCTTGATTACTCTCACACACACAAATATGTATATATATATATATATATATATATCATACTTTTATACAAGGGGGGACTGGGGCTAGTTGTCTCACTTTTCTTCAGTGAAAATTTCTCAGGGAAAATGTATTTCTGAAATTCAGTTTCTGTATTGACACCAAACTCTATGACCACAAAAAAAGCTGGATATTTCCATTGGTCTGGAAAAAATGTAATAAATAAAATAAAGCATCTTAAGTTATCACAATGGAAACCCGTTATTTAATACACTTATCTGAATAAATTATTCTGAAACATGAGTCTCTAAACAAAGCCAAATTTCACAATATATCTGGCATAGTTTTACAAAGAGGTCTTATTACGAAAATAATATACTTAATTCTTTAAACCACGAATCAGCTGAATCATTTAAATAAGTAATTAAAAACAATGATTTGAAATGTATTTTAAAGAAAAACTTTCAATTTGACATTATTACAGAGTAGACTTTTCAAAAGTCTAATTAAGCTTTAAGAAACAGTTGTGAAAGTGTTTCTCTTTAAATACACTCTTATCTGCAAGTATGTTTTAAATACACTTTTAAGTAAAAAGAAAACAGAAAAAAAAAACTAAGTGCACATTCAGAAAAATTAGGTGCACTTCTTTCTCACAAGCGTTGACATTATCGCTCTTTAAAACAGGCACCTAAAATGTGCCTGTATCATGTCATCATGAACAGGCACAGAACTGATTATCAGACTGAATGAGAGACACAGAGATGGTCTTTCACACACTGAACTTTCAGCAGCATCATTAGAGAAAGAGGAGATGTTTGCTCTTATAGCAAGTCATCTGAGCACTTGCTAGCGTTGCTCTGGACAACAGTAGTAGCCATGTGTGCTGATGGGACGTGGAAACAGACACACCTGCTCTCCATCACAGATCATCAAAGGACTGTGACCCAGTGAGTCATTCACCCTGGACATATATTACCGGTTTCATTAGGGCACACAGATGTACAGTACAATTTGTACAGCATACAAATCAACATTATGCACAGCAAATTGGGAGTCTCCAACTCAAATTCTCTAGCATCTCCAAATGCCCAAATCTGCACTCATGTTTATGCTAATAACTTTTGAATTTGAATATTGGCCCTATTCAGTCGGAATTACAGTATGGCGTGGAATGTAACAGAATTGGCTAAATTTTGGATATATAAATCAAAAGTAAGTCATTACACTTGAGTCAAAACGCAATATGGAATAGTGTCTGTGAATATTGAACTGTGAAAAGACAATTTAAATACAAATCCTGCATATTCTGCGTCCCTCTGTGTGAATGTATGTTGCAGATGTGCAGTTTGGTTTGCTAAACACATAAGCAGTGTTGTCAGCCTCTGCCGCCTGAATATATAAATACATTAATTTACACACAGGCATAATCTCTGGAACTGCTCTGAGAGTCACTTCATGAGAATTTTACTGTCTATCATCATATCACATGCAAACACATGCAAACAGAAACCTAAAGGTTTTCACAGCAATCCGTCAAAATAAAAGTTTGGTTTAACTTAAAGAAATCCAAAACCATACTGTCCAAACCCCCGACACTGCATGCATGTCGTACGTGGCCCCCCAGCCAGTGGTAGAGGCATCCGTGTAAACCACAGCATGTCTGGAGACCTCTCCTGCCGGGCTGTTCAAAAAGGCAAGGTCTGACCACGGGGTAAAGATTTGGTGGCAGGCCAGTGCAACTTGGACCCAGTGAGTACTGCGTTGCCATGACCACCTCAGGACTCAGCCTTATATTGAAGCGGTCTCATATATATGCCCTGTTTTAACAGTTTCAGGCAGTCTAACACTGACTGAGCACGTTCCTGCGGTCCAACTCCATACAGTGAAAAGAGATCCTCTGCATTGGGAAGACTTTGCTCTTTTCCCAGTTGACCCGAAGGCCCAACCGGCTGAGGTGCGAGAGCACCATTTCCCTGTATTCACACAACTGATCCTGAGACTAAGGTTGTATGAGCCATTTGTCTAGGTAGTTGAGAATGTGAATGCACTGCTCACTAAGGGGCACAAGGGCTGCCTCCGAAAATTGTGTGAAGACACGGTGTGACAGGGACAGCCCGAACGTTAGGACCTCGTACTGATATGCTCATCATTCAAACGTGAACTGCAGGAAAAGCCTGTTTTGCTGAAGGATCGCTGCAAACCAATCTTGGGGAAGGATGCACCAGAAGATGCGGTAGCTTGTCAAGGGCCCGGTTCATGACACGCAGATCCAAGATTGGTCTCAACCCACTGCCTTGCTTGGGTACAATGAAGTAATGGCTGTAATACTCCGTCTTCAGATTGGTTGAAAGGGCCGGCTTTATCGCATCCTTCGCCAGTAGGACTGCGATCTCTGCACACAAGACAGGGGCATCTGCAGTCTTCACTGAATACCTACAGGCATGGGAGGGGAGCAAAATCTTGCCCCGACCACTCAACTGGTGGGATTTTCATATACTCCATGCTGACCCACAGTTGAGGGTGGTGAGGGAGGATGTGCGACCGGGGCGGTTTCTAGCAGTGAAAGCTGCTGTCCA
Organism: Carassius auratus; assembly: GCF_003368295.1. Taxonomy (NCBI): domain Eukaryota; kingdom Metazoa; phylum Chordata; class Actinopteri; order Cypriniformes; family Cyprinidae; genus Carassius; species Carassius auratus. The sequence goes on from NC_039251.1 coordinate 33,947,050, forward strand.
CAACCCAGTGAGCTCATCATGCACTTCCAAAAAGAAAGGCACCAAGTGGGACCCTGAGAACTAGCATGAGCCACCCTGAGAAACCAATTGTCCATCGTCAAAGGGTTTCAGGACACTGTGAAGGCTTTCACTCCCAACCCTCTCAGCGGCGCAGGCAAGCATAGCCACCATTTAAGGGTCTCGCTCACCCTTTGATGCAGTGATAAGCATCCGATGTTGGAGGGGAGTGACGAAGGTATACGAGTGGTACCCAACGGGAGGGTCCAGTCCATTCCTTGTGTGCTGGCGGCAAGAGTAGCCCCTTTGCAGGAAACAAAGCCTGGTCCGCAAATACACTAAGGTCATTCTCCCGCAATGAAAGCATGACTCTTTCACAAAGGACCGGCACCAGGTAACAACCGCATCCAGAAAAGCATGCATGGAAGGGAATCTTTAAAAAGACAGATCTTTAAAAAGAAGTCTATCCATGAATGCTTTTTTATAAATTGCTCTTTTAAAGGGTCATGAACCCCCCCATAAGGTGTGGGGGTAGAGTGTTGAGAAAAGGAGGAGATTGCATAAAAGGGGAATAACAATAAGTGAATAAATACTGCTAATTTGCAAACCGACAATGCAATCAGTGCAGATCAGCGCAGACAAAGGTTGCAGACAGCACACCTTGTTTGTTATCTTTATTTTATAAGTGCACAAAGTTTTGTTGTTATTATGTCTGTTTACAAAAAAAGTAGATCCTTTACAGATTTGATTGATGTATTGCTCTTATCTGTATGAACAAAACTGAAAGTGTAATTTAAGTTATTTTCAAGGTTATCAGGAGAAAATGACTCATAATGCGTATATGCGTTAATCGACTTCAGAGGGTTAGACATTCATCCACTGATGCTCTTTAATCAGCAGCGCTAAATCCGGAAGCGCGTATACTTACTTGCCGGCGACCCGCCAAAATAAAAGCCTGATGATTTTAAGTTTGAATATGATGAAAACGCTTTTGTTTATTTATTTTTGCATTTGCAATGCATGGCAGGGGCGTCGTTTTCCCAGAGGTCGCTTTCTCCGCTTCCTCAGAGAGCTCTTTGGTGGATCTGCTCAGTGTGGTTCCCCGTAATCCCAGGTCCTTGAGCAGGCATGATATTGATCTGCCCATAAAGCCTCTGGCTCCCACCTCCATCGGGTACAGCCTCACTCTCCATCCACTTTCTTTGCACTCCGCAACAAAGTCTGCATACTTCGCTTTCTTTCTCTCAAAAGCAGCTTCCAGCCCTTCCTCCCATGGCACTGTCGGCTTGATCACTATCACTGACTTCACAGCTGCAGACCAGAGCACCACGTCTGGTCTTAATGTGGTGCTGCATATCTCCTGTGGGAACTGGAGCTGCCTTCCCGGGTCTACTTCCATCTTCCACGCTGGCCCTGGTGTTAATAACTTGGCAGGTGGTCTCTTGCTGGTTTGCATTGCGGGTTCCCCCTCCCTAAAGAAGTGGATCCTACATCAACTCTCCAATGGACTCTGATTGTTTGCCTCCTGCCAACTTTTCTCCAGAACCTCTGCCAGCTTCCTAAGCACTTGTTCATGCCGCCATCTGAGCCGACCCTGTGTTACTGCTGTTTTACAGCAGGACAGAACATGCTGGAGTGAGGCATTTATGGTCCCGCAGAGATCACAGGATTACTCTGTTCCAAGCCATTGGTGGAGGTTTTTTGGGCTTGGCAGGGTGTCGTATGTTGCCATAATGAGGAAACTGAGCCGGGCTTGTGGCTGTTTCCAGAACTCTGTCCAGCTGATTGCTCGGCTTGCAACACCCTCCCAAGTTGTCCACCGCCTCTGCTGCCCCTGTGCCACAGACCTTACTCTGAGCTCCTCCTGCTCAATCCTGGTGACCTCTGCAACAACTAGGTCCTTCCTCTCCTTCCTACTCGCCTTGGACCATAGGATGGGTGGCTCCCTCCATCCAAGGCCTCTCCTCCCTGTCTGACCCTGCCCACAATTTGTTGGTGTTGCAGCCTTCTGCACCTCTGCACCTCTACCTTAGCCCTCCATTTTCTTCCAGTCTCAACTCTGGCATTTGCATCAGCCACTGCCCTGTCGGAGGAATCACTTAATTCCATCACCAGCCTTGCCTTCTCCTGCCTATAGCCCAATGTGATGGATTTCAGGGGTAGCTGGAGTAAATTCCATCCATACAACCCAGCAGCTGAGAAGCACCGTGGTAGGCCAAGCCATTTGCGGATGGAAAAGTTAGCTTTTGCCTCTATCCGGCTTACTGCTGTTGAGGTGACTTCGCACAGCTTCAGAGGCCACATCACCCTTGGGTACAAATTGAAGTGATAACACCACACCTTGTACTTTCCAGGTAGCTGGCTTGCATCAATCTTGGACAGGCCTTCTGACAACTGCTGAAGGATGAATTTCCCCATATCCTTGTCTGAGAGACTGGATGTATAAAGTTCACCCATTGATGGTGAAGTTGACTCTGTCTTTTCTTTCCCCCTTTTGCAACGAGAGGCTCCTTGACTTCTGTTGCTTGAACTTCATTCTGGCCCAGGTGATCAGCTCATCCAACCTCCTGAGCAACCTGGTTGTACATGGGGCGGTTCGTAGCAGGCAGGTGAATTCATCCATATAGCTCTTTAAGGCCGGGATCCTCTGACCTGCAGGCAGCCGGATTCCACCCACCACCAGCCTTGCTCCGATCAGGATGACCTCAAATGTTGCCACAAAGAGAATGGGAGAAATGGAGCATCCCATTGCGATCCCTACTTCCAGTTATTGCCAACCAGTGGTGACTTTCTTCAATGCAAAACACATGTGCATGTCCTGATAAATAGTCCATGATCATGGTCCTGATGTTGTCTGGAATGTAGAAGAATTCCAAAGCATAGGCTATGAGCAGGTGTGGCACTGGCCCATATACCGTCCAGATCTTTCTTCTCCCTCTTGGTGGTTTGGATCTGTTCCCAAATCATGGAAGCATGCTTAAAAAAGCTAGGAAAGCCTGGGATCCCGGCTTTCTGACAGCTGGTATCAATGTAGTTGTTCTCCGTCTTTTTCTCTGTGATGGCAACAAGAATGACCACCTACCTTGGTCATTCTTCTTGCCATCACGGAGAAGAAGATTTTCCCCTCCACATTCAGTAGAGCTATGCTCCTGAACTGCTCGATGGTCTTAACATTCTGTTGTTTGGGAATAGAGACTGCCACTGCCCTCTGCCACTCAGATGGTATAGTCTGCTTAGTCCAGGTGATTCTCATCAGGGACCAAAACCGCTTCAGCACTGCTGGGCAGCACTTATACAGCTTGTACGGTATTCCATTCGGGCCTGGTGCTGAAGCAGATCTTGCCCGCCGGATCACCTGCCTGATCTTATGAGAACCAGGCTGAAAAAATTATGAGCACCCCTGCTTATAATAGGTGTTCGTGTGGTAGTTGCTCCAGACTCGGTCCAGGGGAGAATGTATTTTGCAAAAACATAACACAGGTAATACTACTACGGTGGGCACTGAATGGTTTCTGAAGCAATATCATCTAAACTTATTTATGTTCTAGCCTATACCAACAAGTACTGAAGTAAATTTTCTTGCAAATAGGTTATGCACAGATGCAAACAGGTGAACGGTACCTGTGGCTCTAAACCCATACATTCTGCAGGAAGTTTTATAAGGAACTGGCACGGTGTCTTTATAAAAAAAAAAATCAAAACTAAGATGTTTCTTAAACACAACGAGTTACACGAGTGCTACTTTCCAATGCATAAATACTGGGATAGCTCATGCAAATCATGGTGCAATTATTGGATTAGACGAGTCCTTTGTCATGTATAATGTTCAAATGCTCATGAATAATGGGAGCTCAACCCAATGTTGTGCAATGTGCAGCCATGCAGCCAATGAGCACTCAAATGACTCGGTTTACGTCACATGCCTTGAACATAACTTTTTAAACCGGATGAACGAAATGGTCCTAAAAAGCTAAAAAATTACCAGTTTCCACTTTGTAACATATTTTGTGACAGCTATTACTATTTTAAGCAATGTGCAACACGTATATATCTGTTAACATCTCAGAAAATGTGTTTTGGGGTTTCATGAACTTTCAATGTGCTGAAGCTCAAAGGGAAGATGGCCGCCCTCAACACAGACATTGGTTAGAGCAGCCTGATGTGTGCAACCCACTCAACACAGAAAAACAACATCGCTGGAGCGCCGTACTAACAACACAAAGAGCTCTCAAAGAACAGACTGAACTTGTTCACTCTTCCTCAAGTAGGAAAGTCAGGTGCAAAATGATATGACCGCTTGGCTCCAAACTGAAAAGCCTAGAACCTGCTGCCTAGTTATACTAGCACTGTGATCAGCAGCAGCTGGATGCAGTCATCGCATGCCAATGTGCATTGTCTTGTTTAGGCTGCATCCGAAAACTTAGGCAGGTGACTTGTTGCCTCGCTGTCTTATCAGGCAATGACTTTGCAGGCAGCGTTTTTGCACGAAGGCACCTCACAAAACTGATTTCGGACAGGCTTCTGAGGCAGTGTAATGGTTTAATGATCTACAGCAAAACATAGAGAGCTTTGGTGATAACTAAGTGAATATTTCATTACTGCAATATTGATTTCTCGCTAGAAATGACATCAAAAGTGGAAAACGTTAATCAGAAACATACATTTACACACAAACTGACCACCGACCGCAACTTTCAGATGCCATCTTTATTTTTTGGCTTAACTGTCACAGAATGGAACGCACAGGATTGTGGGATATCAAAGGCAGCGAAGGATACATCTATGCTGCCTTCAAAAATCGGCCAGATGAAGGCATCTCAGGAGACAGGAAGTGAAGCTAACATTGAATTCGGACGTGCCTTGATGCCTCACGGCCTTGGAATGCGTCCCCCCGAAGGCAGCATTTTTCAGTTTTCGGATGCAGCCTTAGTCTCTCTATGAGAGATCCCAATTTTTAGGTAATTACCGACGTGACATTGAGAATACAGACAGAAAAGGAACAGCATTTATTAGAATTTTATTTTTTTTGTAACAATGTAAAAGTCTTTTCTGTCACTTGATCAATTTAATGCATTCTTTCTTAATAAATATATTAATATTTTTTTAGTTTTTTTTAAGTATTGAACTTTTTCACACCATTTATTAATCTAGTTTAATGTTAACTTGTAAATACACTTTTGTTCATGAACATTCATGTTTGTTCATAACACACTATCAAATGTTAATGTGCACAACTTGAAATGTTCAAAATATATATCAAAATAAATGTTCTTCTTCACCAGTCCAGGAATATTAACAGCCCTTCCAGACACATCCAGTAATGCCATCTGAAAACAAAACGCTCACACACAAACTGCTTGATCTGGGAGGATATCTTGGCGTGAAGTAACCCACCTCCAAACAGTCAAAGACCTTGGATAAAAAATAGTGGAGCAGCAAAGCCTGCGTATGCAGTGGAGTTTAATTCAGAGACAGGCAGAGGTCTGCGCTGTGATAGGATCTGTGTTTGTCTCAGATTAAAGACCAGCTGTCCCTCTATAAAGGCACAGAGACATGCTGCTTCAAAAGAGACCACTGTCATTCAAACAAAAATCACAATTACCCAGCACAGAGCTTCAGCTTTGAAATAGAAATGAGTTTCTTACAGGTGCTGCTGGTTTCTGCCAAAGCTGTCTTTTATCTATATGAATACGGTTTCCTCTAAATGCCAATGAGCAGCCAAAACAGGAACACCAGGTACTATTTATAACATTGTTATACTGGTAATTAATGATAATTATATATAGAAATAAATATAAGTTGGAGATTCACTATGTATTGACCAAGATCAATGTTATGTTGGCCAACATATTGGTTATCACAATAAATTATTTATTCTATAATTAATCAGTCATAATATCAAAGCATTTAACTTTACCATAGAAAATATGGTAGCAGCATTTTAAGTAATATATATTTAACTTAAATTTACAGTGCTGTACTATTTACTAAAATATTTTAGCATTTATTATATACCGACATTCAACTTAAAAATAAAGGTAAGAAAAACTCACATGAAAAATATAAATTAATCACAAGTATTACAGCAAGATGAGGCAAATATTAATATACAGAAGTGCCATTTACACAAATACAAAACACCATCATGGTAACACACATCATACTTAAATAATGCAATAAACATTAATTTAACAACATAAGATGTAACATAAAACCCTCATGCACATAACTGATAAGAAATTACTTTTCTGAACTTGAAGTGACACACCGATACTTCTGGGATTGTCAATTTATGTTTGTATGAAAAAAGGATGACTTTTTAACTTCCGAAAAACATTTAATAGTATTTCAAGTATTTTAGTATATTATTATGCAAAATTAAATAAAATGTCCCATTAGATCTATTACAATTTTTCATTGTAGAGATTAAGGGAACATTGCATTAGCCAGTAAAGCCAATTTTGTATTTACAGTAAAATTTTTATAGTGTTTTACCATAAAAAAAATATAATTTATTATACAGTATAACATAATTTATACACTGTACTGTCTGTAGGATTGTTTTTCAGAGAATCCAGTATACAAAAAAAAATTATGGTAATTTTATGCTTAGAATTCTGTAAATTCTGTCATCATTTACTGAGCTCATGTCATTCCAATCCTGTATGACAAAAGAAAATAGTGTGAAGAATGTTATAATTAGACAGTTTCGGTTCCCATTGACGGCACTCTGTGGACAACAGACGTGAATGTAACCAACATTTTTTTTGATTTTGGATAGTGACATTTTGAAGAATTAAGTGAAGAAATTTAAAGAAATTCATTGACATGAAGTGATTTGGGAACCAGATCTGTATTCCTTTTGCCATACCAGTTTATTACTAACAAGTATCTAAATCACATTCAGATTAAGTGTAATGATGATTTAAAATACTTCAAAAGCTCAAAATCACATTATAGAACCTTTGTGTTGTATCTTTGCATATATAGTGTGTGGTTATAATAGATGGGTGTAAGCTGGTGTGGGTGGGATGGGAACATGGTCATCCTGCCCATCCCAAAATCCCCCTAAACACACACACAGACGTCTACTCAGTGTCTCTCTGGTTTCCTGTTAGTCAGCTCTCTGTGCAACCCACCCAGTGACCCAGCATTACACTACAAACACACACAAACACACCTCTCTTTCCCATCAGCAGAGGGAAACAGATCTATAACTGTAAACGGAAAGGAGTCAGAAAGCATCTGAGCAGTCATTTGCTATTTTTGTTCATGTAAACTGTCTGTACACAAAAGTCTGTAAATTAGGGCTGAGAGATTATGACAAAGATCATAATCGTTTATTATTCCCTTGAAATTGTAACTGCGATTATTCATTATGGTTATCACAAATTACATTGAATGATGTTTATACCATTGTTTGAGGCAACGGCATGCCGCATTTTTATATGAAAATAAATAAGCTAAAAACACTGTAACTGAAAAACTTTTAGTGCTTTTGAATTGGAATAAAGCTTCAAATGTCATATATGTATATATGTATATATATATATATGAATGGTATTATACTGTTTTACTAAAACTAAAACCATAGAAAACCCCTTACGATAACATGTGGAAAGAAAAACTGCATCTTAAGCACACCGAATAACATAATTGGACTTTGAATGATTACTGTACGTAATTATGGCATCCATAATTGTAATCGCGATTAGAAATTCAATGAATTGTGCCGGCAGTATCAATTTTGTTAACGCACATGGTTAGTATCGAGGTGAACAATTAAACCTTGCAAGTTTATCCACAGAAAAAATAAATGGTCCTTAAATAATCTGTAAATGTACTTCCTCGCCGAATGCCATTCCTTCTCAAATGAGGTCAGTTTGACGGATTGAACAGAATCGCTTTAACCTCAGCTCTTACACATGCTAATAAACAACCAGTGAGAACTGCACGTAAGTGTTACTGAAACCTGTGTGTTATGTATCGAAACATTTGTGTTTTTATAATCATGTCATTATGATAATGGTATAATAACTAGAGCTACAGTGACCATAGAGTGACCTCTCTCTATCACACAACACCATGATGCTTCACTGATCTGTTCAGGAGCTTAGCACACAGACATGCATTCAATCCAATCAGCACAACATGACAGACAGCCCACAATCACCTGCACTTTTAACTCCGTTAGACGAGTGTGTGCCATTGTGTGAGTGTATCTACTCTACTGTACTCACAAAACTATCAAACAACACTACCACAGTTGACTGTCAAATACAGAAGTGTTTTGTTTCAAATGTGCACTGCTGTAAAATCTCAATGCAGAGCAGATTCGCATGTTTATAAAACCTGTCTACTGTGTCTTTCAGATTAAAAAAAATGCACATAAGCTTAACCCTACACTAACTTGGACTGTACTCATTTTCAAATAAGCAGGAATCACCACATCAGAACAGCCATACATACTTATATATCTTTATAAAAGATTAGATTATAGATAGAGTATAACTGCAGCCAGCCAGAAACAGAAATAATGAGTTAAGAGATCACCTTAGAGTTAAAGCAGATAACTTCTGTTGGTCCTCTACGCTTCCCAGTGCGCTTCACACACACACACACACACACACACACACACACAGCAGAGGGACAGTCTGTCTTGATATCTTTCCTCAGCCTTCTCCTTCCTTTCCTCTATTTTTGTTTCTCTCTCCTGTCTTCCTCTCATTCTGGTGTAGCTCCGGGCTGCTCTGTCCTTCTCTGACCTGCTCCAGTAAAAGCTTCCCATCAGGCCCACGATTTCTGATTGCCCACGAGCCAAAAGGAACATAACGAGGGAATGAAAGACTAAGATAGAAATAAACCCACGGCCCTGAAGAGCAGAAGCACTGCTGCCTCTTCTGCCAAAGACTGAAAAGGACAAAAAACTCTTCTTCATCTGTTGTGTTTCTAAGTGATAGAAAAGTGTTGGGAAGGGAGCACAACATGCCTAATATCCCCCTAAAATCCCCTCTACAGAAAATATACAGTTATAGCATGACCCTAAAGCAGTATTTCTCGCCCTTTCTGACTGTGAGGCCTTCCATTATTCAAGACCTTTTAAGATCATATTTTCAAAACCAAGTAAACTCAAATATTTTGGGAGCTGCTGTAAGGATAAATCTGCCTACTTCAGAAACAAGGATATGCAGTATAATAAAATAACTAAATAAATCAATTTTAAGTACATTTAAACAGTTACATTCCATAATTACAGACGTTTTAATAACCAAATGTTCTTCATGGCCTATGAATTTGCATGTCTTTTCCAATGGCTTGTGAGAATGGGATAAGACATCTTCATGTTTAGCTATTTTAGCTTATTTTAAGGCTGTTTTAATCCGTATCTAGCCCCATTGGAAGTGTGCTTAGGTCTCCTACTGGCGCCTGACTTCTGGCTCTTTATCTGCTGCATTGAGACCAGAGAACAGAACATCACTGCCCCCTGCTGCCCCCTGCTGCCCACTGAGGGGAAAGCAGCTAAAATACATCACTCTGTGCATAAGTTGCAGCTCGTAGGCACAGTGTAGAGTTGGGTATGAAGTGAAATGTCTGGCATCACAAAACCATCCTATTTTCTTACTTTCTGTAACAATAGGTTGGGACTGTCAATTCAAATTCAATTCAATTCATTATTGTTTTTATATGGCTGTCCATGTGGAAAAAAAGAACATTTAAATGACTTGATTAGTTTCAACTGTAGCGTGTTATTTGATATTACATTTAAGGTTAATATATACACACATACATACGTCCACCTATGTTTATATATATATATATATATATATATATATATATGTGTATATATATATATATATATATATATATATATATATATATATATATATATATGTATGTATATGTATATGTATGTATAAAAATGCAACTTAATCATTACAAATGTGTAATTACAAATACATTTGACAAATAAATGAAAAAAATATACATAGGTCCAAAAACACTAAGTTGAACTAATAGCATTTAATTAAGTTAAGTTAAGCACTTTAATATAATATAAGACCTTACTGTAAGTTTATTGTTATATTAAAGTGTATTACTTCCATAATAAGCACTCTTTTTAAAAGTATGCTAAAATGTATTTTACCAATATTCAAGTTTCCACTTGCCTAATTTAGACAATAAATTCAACGAAACATATGCATACACCTTCAATGGTGGTTGTTCATATAGGCGTCAGTAAACTGTCCCACCTCCCACAGGCTCCTAAAGTCCCTCTGCTCAATCCGCAGAAGTTCACTGAACTCTCGGGTGACGATTGTGGCGTGGCGCGGCGTGTTGTCCAGAATAGACTCCCCGAAAGCCGTGCCGATGCCCAGCGTACAGATAGTGACAGCATCCTTAACATGAAGAGAGACACAGATCAGAGCCAACTCTTTCAGAGAGGACGAGATGAGAAGAGAAGAGAGGAGCCACAGTCAAGGACCACACACACAGGGAAAGAGAGAGGTCAGCTCAGTTGTCCCTAAGGTTTGTAACAGAAGACGCAGATCGCTTAGGAGTTGCTCTAGGTTTCTGCTACTGTCCATAATAAAAACCTGCACTCAATATGCAGTGGAATATACTGTAAGATCATATTCGCTTTCACTTGGGATGGGAATAATAAGCAGTTTACTGAGTCTAGTTCCAGTTCAGATTCTACTTAGCAACTAAAAAATAATTCCAGTTAAGGTTTTTTTTTTGGTAATTTTTTGCACAGAGAACAAAAAGCAAGTGCTAAAGAACGGAGAGACAAATGAGGGACATTCAGCAAACTGAACAGAACTGAGCTGACACTGAAGAGTTGAAACTGTAAGCTTATCTCCGCTCATAATTGTCTTGTACCTAAATATAACTCCTTTTAGGTGAGATACTGCACGTCTAAGGAGACCCGTTAATGTGATGTAATAACAGTTATGTAAATGATGATTTATATAACTGTCCTTGATGAACAGTAGTGAATGTGTGAGAATGCGTATGTTCTATTAACAAGTGAAATGTATTTATATAGTGCTTTATATGGCAAGATTTACACAGCTTTACAAAAAGATCATGTTGCTAATATTTATAATATTTTAATATATTCATGCATTATAGTCAGATTTAGCAGATTAGAGCTATGTTATAATAGAGTTTACATTTACAGCAATACAGGCGATCAAGCAGTGTCAGATTTGCTTTATGGTTCATATTTCTTGAAGTGTGCTGTACATATGCAGATAAGTTTGCAGACGAGCTGTTAGATAATATAGTTTACATTTTGCAACAATATACATTTGCAGCCCTCAAGCAGTTAAGATTTTCTTTGTGACCCTGGAGCACAAACGCTGTCTTGTTGCTGGGGTATATTTATAGCAATAACCAACAATACATTCCATGTGTGTAAAATTATTGATTGTTCTTTTATGCCAAAATAATCAATATTTAGTAAAACTTATGTTCCATGAAGATATTTTGTAAATTTTCTACAGTAAATATATCAAAACTTAATTTTGGAAGAACTTCATTTGAACAACTTTAAAGGTGATTTTCTCAGTATTCTGATGATTTTGCACCCTCAGATTTCAGATTTTCAAATAGTTGTATCTCAGCCAAATATTGTCCTATCATAACAAACCATACACCAATGGAAAGATTATTTATTCAGCTTTCAGAAACCCTTATGACTGGTTTTGTGCTCAAGGGTCACATCTAGTAAATACTAAACAAGGGTACTGTTTGCATGAGAATAAAGCTGGATATATTGATTGTAGTTGTATAGATCATTATCAATCAAAGTTATTAATTTGTCATGTGGTGATATTCAGGATTCTGAAACATATGAAGTTAAATGATGCACATTGATAAAAGGACTAACATGTATTATATAATAACTTCTGTGATAGTTCAGACCCAGGATAAGCTCTGTTCACCATCATTTAAACACAGAACTGACATGACACCGTACCTGATGGTTTGCAGTTTCTGAGACTTTGACATCTAGGGAACCGGACAGGACGGTGTACCAGTTAGTGCCAATGTCACCCTGCCTGTACACTAACACACACACACACACACACACACACACACACACACACACAGATGGAGAGAAGGTAGTGCCCTATTGAAAAAATCACATCATTACACTAGACCCAGTCACGATGCATCCATGTGTGAAGTAAATCTGTCAACAAACAATGTTTTCACATCATATGTAGGCCTGTGTGTGTGAGTGTGTGTGTGTGTGTGTTGGACTGACGTGTGATGCCTTTCTCCAGACACTCGCAGAAGCCACGCAGACAGATCTGCTGAAGTAGAGAAGGGTGGAACTTCTCAAAGGCCTTCACTCTTTTCAGACGGGCCAAGATGATGTCCACATCCTCCCCCGAACGCTCCTCCGGTCTGCATACACAGAAACACTGCTCTCAAGGCCTTTGGCTTTTGTGTGTGTGTGTGTGTGTGTGTGTTTTGTACTATGGTGGAGCTGGTCTGTTTAGAAGTCTGATTATTAACCAGAGCACACAGGGTACAACCGAGCTAAAGGCATGCCTTAAAGAATATATGCTTTTCAGTATTCCTATAGTGTTTGATTGATTGCAGACAAACGAATACAGCAACACACTCTGTGTTCTTAAAATAAATTGAAAGTGATTTGTTTTGGTAAAAAACAAAACAACAATAAAAAAAATATATCTATGATGAGGAGGCCTTTTACCCCACACAATCAAGGCAAAACTCACCCAATATTTATACAAACATTATTTGTAAACATAATAAAGTAATGTGTTTTGCACACTAAGTTAACAATTGTTCAAAACTTAAGTTTGTACTATTTTCTGTTATTTCAATACATAAAAGCATTTTATGTATATTATGAATATTTTTTGTAAATATTTTTGTATATTTATGAATACAGATTTTTTTTAAGGCTTGGAGGAGATCCCTTGATAATTTAATATGTCTTCAGTAGTAACAATGAATCTATTGTGATTACATGATTATATGATGGTTTCATTATATCCCAATGTATTACCTCAAGTGCAATTACTTCTGTTATTGACAAACGGTTGATTTACAGTAATAATCTAAAAAAAATAATCATCTGGACCTTAACAAAGCATTAAATAATAGCTCAAATGAGCTTACAATCAACTTCATGCAACTGTTCGCAATTGTGTCAAGGATCAGCCAAACCGAGTTTTTATGCCAACTATTGATTTAAAAAAAAAAGTGCATTTTATCGCAGCGCACCTTTAGCCACGTTGTACCCTGCTTTAATCTGTGTACTACTCTGTGCTTATGCACTGAGCTAAATGAACCCAGCAAGATCATTTGAGGGTTTATAAATGTTTAGGGGACACTTGACTACTGTCAACTGAAGCAGTTCAATATCTGGTTTATTCAGCAGCACCCCAGAGAAAAAACACCAATTCATACAAAAGAGTAAACCATGAGGCACTATGAGACACAAATCTAGCGGTTTGAACAATGGCCAATGCAATGCAGATACTGTAAGCACTCTTTAATGCAACCGCTCTGGCCCAGCAGAAATACACCGAGATCGATCACACGTGAATATTTAAGGTTTAAGCACTGTGGAGTAATGGGATATTGACAGTATCGGCGAAGTAACACCTCACACAATCACAGAGCAAGTCAAGCAAAACCCTGCAGCCTCGACATGTCTTTCAAACTAAAGAGGGCGATGTTTGTGTGACCATAGAGTTTCACCCAGAAAATGGCATGACCAGTCAAGCATAGCCAGAATTTTGAATATCGACATAAAATTTAAATCTGGCAAAAGCTTTGAAATTAGGGTCTACAAAGCTTATCAATCTTGTTAATGCAATTTTATTTCCAGTGATATAAAACTGCCCTTCCTTTCCCTGATTAGTGTGCACTACGCATCTGACAGTCAGCGAACAGACTGAACCTAAAACTACATGCAGTTTAAAAACTAACATATTAAATATAAGATTAAAGCTGAAAATTAAGACTTTATTTTTAAAAAGGTGTCTTCCTTAAACTGCACATGTCTACTTAGAGTCATGCACACCTGTGCAAACAACATGTGATCATGTCTGAGGGTGTTTAACGCAGACAAAGTCCATTTACTATGCAAACAGTTCCACATCAAAACCTAAATAACACTTTAAAAGTGGCCAAGATGTTTAACCCAAAGCTTTTCATCAGAACAACACAGTACGAATACAAATTCTCTCCATAGCAACTAAAGGGTTAATGATTAAAAAAAAAAAACTCCTAGCTTCAGGGCATCTGTGGAGATCCTCAAATTCCTCTCAAGTTCTTCTCAATCTTAATTCAAGACCTGCATTTTGAAATCACTTTCAGCCTCAGTAGTTTAACTGATGACGTTCATTTAATTCAAACAGCAGTCAATGTGTCGAATCAAACACAGCTACACTAAACACACCGGGACCATCCATATGCATCTATGTCTCCATCAAAACAATGTCAGGTGAAATGAGACAAAGACAGGAATGGAGAGAGATGAGTACTGGCACATCTGCTTTAGGTGTGTAAATATTGATCTACAGCGAGATGGAGACAGGTGTGTCATAAACACATTACACACACATCACTGCTCTATCTTTGATAACGAGACTGTAATGATTGTTAACTGCTTTAAAGTCTTGGATATATTCTAGATGTCCTGTATCTAGGCTATCACGGGCAGACGATTGCCATTACTACCAATGAAAATCTAATGTGTAACAATTTTTAATTCTTCAAGAGATCGTTCACCCAAAAATGTTCTGTCATCATTAACCTTTGTATTATTATAAATCTATATGTTTCTTCCACGGAAGACCAGTGGGCAAAATGTTAAATTAGCACCAAAAATGTATAATTAATATGCAAGTTGTGCTTTAAATTTTAAGTTGTGCAAAATCAGTACAGACTAATTTAAAGGGATAGTTCACCTAAAAGTGACATAATTTTCTGTCATCATTTACTGACCCATGTCATTCCAAACCCAAGGTCTTTCATTCATCTTGGGAACACGGATGGAGCCATTTGTGATATTCTCTTTTCATTGTTGACCATCCATTGAAAGTCCATGCAACCAAGATTTCAAGCTTCAGAAAGTATATAAAGACATTGTAAAAGTAATGCATATAAAAGGAGTGGTTTAAGATAATTTGTACAAATGATCGCCTCGTTCAGTCTGAATTCCATTAATATAATGAAAAAAAAAGCATCATGGACATTCTGATAAACTTCTCCATCTGAGTTCCTCTGAAGAAACACACATGTAGGGGTTTGGTATGACATGAGGGTGAATGGATTTGTATTTTGGGGTGGACTGTTCCTTTAAGTTTGGTCTGGTTACTGAAGCCCTTCACGCAGAAAGTGTCTCTTCATTTGTCTGCAGTAACACAAGCACTGCAGCACTGGTGACCTCCTCCAGGTGACAAACAAGCCTTCACAAACTACACTGAGACTCAGTGCACTTCTGTTCAACATCTACTGCATTCACAGTCAAAGCAGCGGAAGACGTGAAGCTTGCAATGAATCCGTCTATTCCAGCTACATCAATCACACTGACGATCGCATTCTAATATTGTTAGCAAATCAAATCAGCTTGAGACGTCTTTTGCATGAGGCGCTGCTGTGTAAAAATGATTGCTGAAGGTAGCCCAGAACAACATCATTAGGACGGATGAATGAAGTTTGTGCAGGGTAAATGATGGTAGCCTACCTCTTATCCAGACAGATGATCCACTCAGCAGAAGCGGACGGGTGGCTGGAGGTGTGTGCCGCGACCATCTTCTGTGAAATCATGCACCTGATCATGAGCAGATGTGACTTTACTGAGAGCGAGCGAGTTTGAGTGTGACTGAGCGATGCTGCTGCCGCCCACACAGCGCAGAAACACACCGGGGCTAGTTGTCACAAGCGCTGGAAGGTTTACAATTAAGGCTGTCAAAGTTTTTTCACTATTAATCGCATCCCAAATAAAATCGTGTGTACTATGTATATTTATTAGGCTACTGTGTATATACATTCACACATGCATATATAGCCTATATTAAAAATCTTATATTTATATACATTATGTAAACAAACTTTTATTTTGGACGCGATTAATCGCGATTAATCGTTTGCCTCAAATGCTGTTGCATTTTCTTTTATATTTTATTTAAAATTTCAATAAACTGTTCAAATAAAAATATATTGTTGTACAGCAGCTGTACAACAATATATTTTTATTTGAACAGTTTATTGAAATTTTAAATAAAATATAAAAGAAAATGCAACAGCATGTTTTCAATATATACTGTATATAACTTCTGTATATATAGGCTATATGTGTATGTTTTGTAACATATTTTTTATACATCAGGCTTTGTATTGAAGTACAATGGTTATTAACAGATGTACAAACAAACTTTCCTTAGTAAAGCCTGACGTATATTTGATATTGCATATTCAGTCCAATATTAGTAAAACTGTGAAGATGTGTTTACTTCTATGAAAAATAATTAAGGATTTCACAACAAAAATACATGTGAACCATTACCAGAAGGTGGACTTTTTTTGTTTACATTAAAATGCCTTTTACTTGAAAAAAAAAAAGTATAAACTGTCAACAGGTTTTCAGCATAGTTTTGATCATATTGGTCATTTAGAAATTTTCCATTTACCATATTTAATATGTTGATATATGACCCAATGAGACTTTTCACAACAGATGCTTTTTTAATACTGCCTTAATTGTGTTTAGTGTATTTGCAATTGTTTGTTAATAATGTATTCATTCATTTATTGAGAGAAGCTTGAACAAAGATAGCACTTGGCTAGAAATAAAGCAGAACATAGAAACATTTAAAGGCACAGTGTTATGTTGAAGGGACTCTGCAGTCAGACAACAGGTTCTCCGTGAGCTAGAAACAGCGTTGAGTGCATGTGAGTGTCGCAGTTCATGCTATCCTGACATCATGCAGTGTAAAGCCAGTGTAAGTGGGTGTAACTCTAGGAAAATGGGTGTTTCTCTGTTTTCTGCAGTCAGAAATTCCAGACACGAGCACATTAACGTGCTGTACCTCTGTCTCATTATAAAGATGTCCAGTCAGCATCTGAGAGGAAACAGCCCTGCAGGGAGGGCCGGAGAGAGTTTAGGACAAAATCATATTTAAACAAAAATACAGTCATCAGTCTCATTTCCTAATGTTCCCCACGGACAGAATCAGTGATTTACAGAAGCGGAGTTAGAAAGAAAATGAGCTTTGAACATGAATGCTCCACATTCCTCTGACTGTATCCTTGGTAACAGATGAACAAAAGAAGATATTGACTGTAAGGATCAAACATTTGTGAGTTCACAGTTTCATGTCTGCGAAAACAGCAGAACTTTAAATCTTTTACTTTATGTGTTAATTATGTTGAGTGTTATTAATGTACCTATTAGTAAAGTGTAGGTTGCTTGCTATTACTTTCATATCAAGCTCTCATTTGCACATGGTCAGTCTGAACAGTGAATGTGACGTCATTGTGTCACGAGTCCACCAGGAGGCAACACCTCTGTTGTGCTCTGAGCTGGAAAACAAGGTCCAGACTAGTATTCATTTATTTAAGCAATGCTCAGATGATGGGCTTTAAAATACCATTTTATCTGCAAGAAGTCTGTGTTTACTGCAAGAACTTAACCTGTGATTTATCTTTCTTTGTTTACTGCAGGCTATTTCCCGGAGCAACGCTTTCAAGCTGAACCTATAATTAGAACCTCAAAATATTTGGTGTTTTTAAGAATTGTTTATTTTATTTAAACAATAATAATACAATCTTTAAAATAGCAGTAAAAAAAAAAAAATCAATACCAGAGGCAAAAATAATAATGCATTTTTGGGTGCAACAATTTATAATTATTCATTTGCATTCTTAATGCTTAAAAAACGAAATCCCTTTGCTCAGCATTTAATCTGATTTGCAAATTAAACGGCTCCAATTGGGGGCTGTTCTAAAAGTAAAGATGTGAAGTTGCTGATTCAGCAGGCTCATAGAGGAACCAGCGTGATTTACTGCAAGCAGCTCTCAAACACCCAGTAATAGCTGTTGCATTGAATCAACAGCTCATTCAGACGTGAGAGTAAGCTACCTTTAAAATCACTAAGTTCCTGTAAAGATTTGACATTTGAGAGAATCTTCAGTCTTTTGATGTATTCCACAGGTTCAGTCATTCTGTGATTACGGGAGATTTACTATGCTCACTCTGTCTATTTTAGAATGTTATAGATCTGAAAAAATCCAATCAGCAATCAATGAACAGAACGTCCTGAGGCTTATTAATTACACGGATGATGTAAAACATCCTTTACAGTCAGCAAAAATATAACCTTTGGCTATTTTGCGATTTAAAACAAAAAGCAAGGTCAACTCAGGTAACAAAAAGTACCGTAACACAAAAGTAATATAATGCATTACTTTACATAAAAAGTAACCAACGGAAGCAATTAGTTGCTGAGTAACTCAATAATGTAATGCACTACTTTTAAAAGTAACTTTCCCATGGCATCTGGTCATCTGTGGATGTTTTCTGCTGAACAGAATGATTCACTGCAAGCCCAAATCACCAGTGCATCATAAATATTAGAACACACTAAAATAGTGAAATATTTCCTTTCATTAATAGGACTGGAGGAGATCACAGACTCCTACAGCGTGTTGAAAACAGACTCCTTATCAGCCAGTCTTACAAGTATGTAAACATGAGAGTAGAGGAAAAAAAACCATTGCAGATGTTAAGGAAGACCTAGTTAATAAGTAAGTCAACAGACCCACTTAAAAACGGTTTATAATAAATTTGTTTGTAGCTAGGGATGGTCCACCTATTTTAGTGCTCTCTCTCTCACAAGACTTAATATGAGCGTAAATCATTGATTTTGAGCCACTCTGTAAATCTTGTTCCCCAATGAGCTTCAAAGGCAAAACATTTTAAAGCTGCACTTTGACAAGAATACGCTGCTCATGTGTCAGAGAGGCACAGCCTGCTCATCTCACTGATCATATCAGCAGGACCTGACAGAGAAACAGACGGACACAGAGTGGACATAAAGCGTTTCTATGAAAGGTTGCCATGACGGGAACACTCAGAAAAGAAGAAAGAGGGGTCCTAAACAAATCTGCTTTTTAGGGCCTTGCGTGGTTGCCAGGTGATGCTGCAGCAAGCCTGTAATCACTGCTGTGCCACGCTGGCTCATGTGTACAAACCACAGCAGAGCACACGCACAGGTGGGGATCAGATGGGTTTATTATGGGAATAAAACAGTTACGCCCCTATCAGCAAAGCACTGGAACCATGCAATACAGTTTACAGTTCCAATAAAAACTAGACCACATCAACCATATAAAATATCAAAAATATTACCAAAATTATTTAAAAGTACGAGTTATTCCTCTCTGAAAGTACTTTTACTGTACTGTTTTTTTAAAGATATATATCCCTTCTGTCAGGGATCTGCAAGAAATGGGACCCAAATGCAGAATGAGCAGACAAGGGTATTCTATTAACAAGACAAAGACTGGAACAGCTGGGGAATTTGCAGTGAAACAGTTCAAACAGATGGGCTGGGCAGACAACAATACGGGCAGGAGGGATGACCACTGAGACAGTCCAAGATGACCACAGGCCCAAGCACAGAGTAGGCAGCTCCAGAGGAAGGGTCAGGTAGACACAGGAAACTCGTAGCTTCAAGTGAAACTGCAACGTCACCAGACTAGTCGCCAGGTAGAGACTCACAAGACCAGAGACTTGACACGTGAGAGAGGTGAGCTGCTTCCAGGCAGTGGGGTACAGTGGTCAGGAAATCCGAGTGGGGCCAAGACAGGACAATACACAAAAACAAGACTCAAAACGACACAGACAATTGAAGACAAAATTAGAACAAAGCAAAAGAAAACCAAAGCTATAATCCAAGAGTAAGAACAAAACTCAATCCAAAACTGGAATCACTTAAGCAAGAATAAATGAAAGTTTAAATCGAATGAGAAACAAAACTAGATTAGAATACACAAAAAGACTTCCTTTTCTTTTAAACTAGACAAAGCTAAAGACCAAAAAGGATATAAACAACTAGATAAGAGATCAAAATAATTATCAAGCTCAAAGGGATAAATTCTAGGCTAAGAGATGGGTAAACACCAAAACGAACCAGCAGAGACACAAGGAAAGAAACCCCAATATATAGGAAAGTACACATGAGGATCAGGTGAAAACAATCAAGCAGACAAGGGCTAAACAAGGGGGCGTGACCAGGGGTAACAAGGAGGTGGGACAAGGGGAGCACGTGGCAGACACAAACAAAGACAGAACCATGTGCTTAGACACAAAACAAACAGAGAAACATGGAACAGAGACAAGATGGACAGGGCTGTCAGGGCAGGATCCTGACACCTTCACCTTCACAATTATAAATACGGTCCCCCAAAAGTATCTGAACACTTCAGACACACAAAAATGTGAATATCACTGTGTTAATCAAAACATCAAATGCAGTGCACGAGATATAACTTCACTTGTTGGACGTGTTCACATGTGGTCTACTATTTTATGTAATCTAAATCTTTGATGTTTCATTCCATAAAAATGGACTATTGAGATAGATGGACAAACATACAGACAGATAGATAGCCGGACAGACAGACAGACAGACAGAATACCCAGACAGACAGATAGACAGACAGACAGATAGCCAGACAGACACACAGACAGACAGACAGATAGATAGCCAGCCAGCCAGACAGACAGACAGACAGATAGCCAGACAGACACACAGACAGACAGACAGATAGATAGCCAGACAGACAGACAGACAGACAGATAGATAGATAGATAGGTAGATAGATAGCCAGACAGACAGACAGACAGATAGATAGATAGCCAGTCAGACAGATAGATAGCCAGCCAGACAGACAGACAGACAGACAAACAGACAGATAGATAGCCAGACAGACAGACAGACACATAGCCAGCCAGACAGACAGACAAACAGATAGCCAGCCAGCCAGACAGACAGATAGATAGCCAGCCAGCCAGCCAGACAGACAGACAAACAGACAGATAGATAGCCAGACAGACAGACAAACAGACAGACAGATAGATAGCCAGACAGACAGACAAACAGACAGACAGATAGATAGCCAGACAGACAGACAGACAGACAGACAGACAGACAGACACATAGCCAGCCAGACAGACAGATAGATAGAT